>NC_133131.1:55863872-55944099 GCF_048418815.1 Hemitrygon akajei
CCTGATGAAGCGTTTCGGCCCGAAATATCGTCACTACCTCCTCCCATAGATGCTGTCTGGCCTGCTGAGTTCTGCCAATAGTTTGTGTTTTTACAGTACTCTTAAGTGTGGCCTAACCAAAGTTTTATAGAGCTGCATCATTATCTCGTGACTCTTAAACTCTCTCCCTCGACTTATGAAAGCTAACACTCCATAAGCTTTCTTAACTGCTCTATCTACCTACGAGGCAACTTTCAGGGATCAGTGGACATGTACCCTCAGATCCCTATACTCCTCCACACTTCCAAGTTTCCTGCCATTTACTTTCTACTCTGCCTTGGAGTTTGTCCTTCCAAAGTGTACCACCTCACACTTCTCCGGGTTGAACTCCATCTGTCACTTCTCAGCCCACTTCTGCATCCTATCAATGTCTCTCTGCAATCTTCGACAATCCTCTACACTATCTACAACACCACCAACCTTGGTGTCGTCTGCAAACTTGCCAACCACCCTACCACCCCCACATCCAGGTCCTTAATAAAAATCACGAAAAGTATAGGTCCCAGAACCGAACCTTGTGGGACACCACTAGTCACAACTGACCAATCCGAACGTACTCCCTCAACTATGACCCTCTGCTTTCTGCAGGTAAGTCAATTCTTACTCCACCTGGCCAAACTTCCCTGAATTCCGTGCCTTCTGATTTTCTGAATAAACATACTGTGTGGAACCATGTCAAATGTCTTACTAAAATCCATGTAGATCACATCCACTGCACTACCCTCATCTATATGCCTGGTCACCTCCTCAAATAAATCTAACAGGCTTTTTTAGACACGATCTGCCCTTCACAAAGCCATGCTGACTGTCCCTGATCAGACCATGATTCTCTAAATGCCCATAGATTCTGTCTCTAAGAATCTTTTCCACAGCTTTCCCACCACAGACGTAAGGCTGACCGGTCTATAATTACCCGGACTATCCCTACTGTCTTTTTTGAACAAGGAGACAACATTCGCCTCCCTCCAATCCTCCAGTAGCATTCCTGTGGACAGACAGGACATAATATTCTAGACAGAGGTTCAGCAATCTCTTTCCTCGCCTCATGGAGCAGCCTGGGGAATATTCCGTCAGGCCCGTGGGACTTATCCGTCCAAATGTATTTTAACAACTCCAACACCTCCTCTCCGTTAATATCAACAAGCTTCAGAACATCAAAACTCACTCATGTTGTCCTCACCGTCGTCAAATTCCCTCTCATTGGTGAATACCGATGGGATGTATTAATTGATGACCTCGCTCACTTCCACTGCCACAGTAGAGAGAGTTTTTGGTACATTGGCCTTTATAAATCAAGTATTGAGTATAAGAGTTGGAATGTTATGGTGAGGTTGTATAAGACGTTGGTGAGGCCGAATTTGGAGGGCTGTGTGCAGTTTTGTTCACCGAATTACAGGAAGGATATTGATAAGGTTGAAAGAGTGCAGAGAAGGTTTACAAGAATGTTGCCGGGGCTTTTGAAACTGAGTTACAGAGAAAGGTTGAAGAGGTTAGGACTTTATTCCCTGGAGCGTAGAAGAATGAGGGGAGATTTGATAGAGGTATATTTAAATTTATGATGGGTACAGATAGAGAGAATACAAGCAGGCTTTTCCACTGAGGTTAGGGAGAAAAAAAATCAGAGGACATGGGTTAAGGGTGAAAAGCGAAAAGTTTTAAAGGGAAATTAGGGGGAGCTTCTTCACACAGAGAGTGGTGGGAAAGTGGAATGAGCTGCCAGTTGAATTGTTGAATGTTGTTTCACTTTTAACATTTAAGAGGAACTCGGACAGATATATGGATGAGAGGTATTTGGAGGGTCATGGTCCAGGTGCAGGTCAGTGGGAGTAGTTAAAAGCCCTGTTTCTCTGCAGTAATGTTCTATGGCATGGTAAAACAACACACTGAAATTAAAATCACATTGAAACATTGTAGACTAACAAAATTATAGAACAGTACAGGAACGGGTCTTCTGTTCCACAATATTGTGCTGTACCAATTAAATTAGGAACCAAATAGCCAACTAAACTAATCTCTGTCGACATCGTGACCAACTTCTTCCAGTCTCTTCACATTCCGTGTCTGTCTAACGGTCTCTAAAGAGTCCATAATCTATCTGCTTCAGCCACCACCCAAGCGCTCATTCCAGCTCCAGCCTATCTCTGTGTAAGGCAGGGGTGTCAAACTCATTTTAAGTCACGGACCGGATTGAGCAAAATGCAGCTTCATGCGGGCCGGATCAGTCGGACGCGTGCGAACGCAGCTTTCGTTGCCTCAGTTTTTTCAGCCTGCTCTCATGTGTCTCATTCTCTGCTATAACTGCAAAGTGTTTCACTTTACAAATTCCGTTTCTTATGAAGAAGACTGCCGAGCAAGACTGCCGAATAAACACTAAAAACCCTGAAAACCTGGTACCTGAATAAACTCAGCATTAGCCATATCATACGCCATAGGCGTTTCGATTACTGGGGCCAGCTTTAATAGTAATTAGATATTATCTCGCGGCCAAAGGTAATTCCACCGCGGGCCGGATTTGGCCCGCGGGCCTTGAGTTTGACATATATGGTGTAAAGGAACATCTTCAGAAAGGGCTGCGGAGAGAGAGAGAGAGAGAGAGAGAGAGAGAGAGAGAGAGAGAGAGAGAGAGAGAGAGAGAGAGATGAGAGAGAGAGAGAGAGAGAGAGAGAGAGAGAGAGGAGAGAGAGAGAGAGGGGGGGGGGAGAGAGAGAGGGAGAGAGAGAGGAGGGGGGGGGAGAGAGAGAGGGAGAGAGAGAGAGAGAGGAGGAGATGAGAGAGGGAGAGAGAGAGAGGAGGAGAGAGAGAGAGAGAGAGAGAGAGAGAGAGAGAGAGAGAATATTACTGAAGCATTGCCCGAAATAAACGCAAGATCGGATTTCAGTTAGGGTAGTGAACGTCTGCTAATCTAAATTCAGATATGATTCACCGTCTCTGACCTGCCTTCTTCACTGTGGAAATAAGACGATGTGTTACATAAGTCGGAGATAAAACGAGCTGCATGAACAACAACGATCGGTGCTAGTCGCGATTCCAGTCGCCGATGGGACTGGTTTCACTGATTTAACCTTGACTGACCAGGCCTAGAACACTAGAACACCACAGTACAGTAACAGGCCCTTCGACACCCTTCGTTGTGCCGACCCATATATTCCTTTTAAAAATGTACTAAACCCACAGTACCCCGGAATCCTCTATTTATCTTTCATCCACGTACCTGTCCAAGAGGCTCTTAAATACCCCTAATGTTTTAGCCTTCAGAACCATCCCTGGCAGGTCATTCCAGGACACAGAACACTCTGTGTAAAAAACTTACCCCTGATGTCTCCACGAAACTTTCCTCGCTTGACTTTGTACATATGCCCTCTGGTGTTTGCTATTCGTGCCCTGGGAAACAATACTGGCTATCCACCCTATCTATGCCTCTCATATAATCTTGTAGACCTCTATCAAGTCCTCTCCCATCCTTCTACGCTCCAAAGAAGCCTGTTGTAGCTCAGTATCCGTTAGGCCGAGAAATGATAGAGAGGGGAGTGACATACACAAAGTACTGGAGTTAAATATGAAGTTTGGGTAGCATTCATGGAATTGAACAAATAACTGATTATTCAGGCCGAGTCTCTTTTTCAGGACGAAGTTGTAGCCTCATTTAAGATGCGTCTCAGAGGGAAAGCGGAGACAGATTAGTAACCAGAGGCTCATTGGCTGGTCCTTCAATGGATTTGTTCTACAGCGCAGAACGATTCGATAGCGCAGTTCAATTCATGAGCATTGGTTCAGGTGATCGGGCAGAGTTATTGACCAATAGGCAGAGGGATCCGACTGCTACAGAATGCTGAGGGAGACATGAAACACAGGACCATGGTTCTCTCTGATGAATAACTCAGAAATAGTGAACTTCACAACGTGAAACCCTCCTAGTCACATTCTCCCAGAGAGCAGCCTATCCCGAGCGCTGGGACCAGCTGTGGACAAAGTCCCATTGAAATCTCTGCAAATTACACCTTCCCGCTGAACTGCCTGTCCCCAGCACTGCTACCACTCTGGAAAAGTTAAGAACAACGGTCCAGTCGATCCCCTGAGTTAGCTGAGAGACAGAGTTTAGTTTCCTTTGTCATTTCGTATGAAAAGCCAGAATGTTGAACTGACGGGATCATTGTGCATTGATTATCAAGCTGGAAGCATGTAAAATGTTCATGAACAGGTTCACACCGGTTAACACTCAGAATAACCAAAAATGAACTGCTCTGCTCACTCACCAAGAACTCCAATGACGGCAATCAACACGTTCAATTTGTTCTGCACACTGTATTATCTATCCAACATTGCAGACATTTTCACTGTCCAGTGATTTTCCCCCGTGAAACAGGTGAGATCTCTCATAAAATGTTCAGGCAGCAGATGCGATGGTTTTTATTGTTTAATTACCATTTCAGGATTCCACAGGTATAGATTACGCAGATTTAGAAATAAACATTTTTAAATTATTTACAAAACGATTACGTCAGGTAAGTTCAATTCCCGCAGTGGCAGATTGTGTTTATTTAGTGACTTAATTGTGAAACCGCAGACATGGATATTGCGATGGTACTAAGGGTTGTAAATTGGAATTGATTGTCTTCCAGCACAGAGGATATGGTTTCAAACACCATCTGATCCAGCTCACCAACTCATTTTGTGCCAGTGCGACTTTTGTTCATCGGTTTAGGACAGGCATGGGCAAACTACGGCCCGGGGGGCCATATGTGGCCCCTTAAGCTTTTTAATCCGGCCCGCAGAACTTGATGAAATTATATTAATAAACCTTGTTAACGTTTTTTCCCCGCAATTCTGGCGTTTTCCCAATAGATGACGCACTCTATATACATTGACCTTTGTTGAGGTGCAGCGTATTATTCCACATTTGCGCTTTACTCTTTGACCTCTCACCACTTCTGTAAAGATGAGTGGAGCTAAGAAAAGAAAAGTGGATAGAGAATGTCGGGTGTTTAATAAGGAGTGGACAACTAAATATATTTTTGCCGAACACCGATCAACTGCTGTATGCCTGATATGCCAAGAGACTGTGGCGGTTTTTAAAGAATATAATATCAGCCGTCACTTTGCCACAAAACATGCCAACTATGCTAGCAACCAGTCAACGAAAGAACGGGAAGCTAATGCTCAGAGGTTGGCAGCTAATTTACAGGCTCAACAAAATATTTTTCACCGTCAAACTGCCATTCATGAGTCAAGTACCAAGCTGAGTTTTATGGTGTAATTCAAATTAGCAAAGGCCAGCAAGCCTCTCTCTGAAGGCGAGTTTTTAAAAGAATGTATAGTGGAGACAGCAGGTGTATTGTGTCCGGAGAGCAAAGACAAATTTGAAAAAATCAGTTTATCACGCAGGACAGTGACTCGCCGTGTGGAACTGATAGATGAAGATATAACCAGCGACTTAAATAAAAACGCAGAGTCGTTCACATTATATTCATTAGCACTGGATGAAAGCAACGATGTAAAAGACACTGCTCAGCTCCTCATTTTTATCCAAGGAATTAACAATACTTTTGAAATAACGGAGGAGTTTTTGACAATGGAGTCTCTGAAAGGAAAAACACGGGGAGAGGACTTATATGACCGGGTGTCTGCTGTCATCGAAAATATGAAGCTCCCTTGGAGTAAACTTATCAACGTCACCACAGATGGATCTCCTAATTTGACAGGGAAAAATGTCGGCCTGCTGAGGAGAATACAGAATAAAGTGAAAGATGAAAATCCTGACCAGGATGTTATTTTCCTTCACTGCATCATCCACCAGGAATCTATATGTATATCGGTAATACAGCTGAATCATGTTGTGAATCCTGTCGTAAAACTTGTCAACTTTATACGTGCAAGGGGACTTCAGCACCGTCAGTTCATCACGTTCCTGGAGGAAACTGATGTGGATCACCAGGACCTACTTTATCACTCCCGTGTCCGCTGGTTAAGTTTGGGCAAAGTTTTTCAACGAGTATGGGAGCTCAAAGAGGAGATCGGTGCATTTTTGGAGTTACTGAGGAAGGCCGGCGAATTTCCTGAGCTGAGCAACAAGAGCTGGCTTTGTGACTTTGCGTTTGCTGTGGATATATTTTCACACATGAATGAACTGAACGTGAAGCCACAGGGGAAGGATCAGTTTGTGCATGACATGTACACAAACGTGAAAGCCTTTAAATCCAAGCTGGCTTTTTTCTTCAGTCAAATTTTGAATAAGTTATTCACTCATTTTCCCACACTAGCCACGCTGGAAGAGGTCGGCGCAAATATGAAAAAATACAGCGAGTCACTGGATGCGCTGCACAGAGAATTCTGCCGTCGCTTTTCTGATTTTGAAAAAATTGACAAGTCACTTCAGTTGGTGGCCTGTCCCCTGTCACAAGATCCTGAAACAGCACCAGAGGAGCTACAGCTGGAACTGATCGACCTTCAGTCTGACCCCATCTTAAAAGAGAAGTTCAACTCTCTTAAACTGAATGACTTTTATGCTTCACTTGGTAAAGAGGTGTTTCCAAACCTCCGGAGGATGGCACAGAAGATGCTGGCGTTGTTCGGCTCGACCTATTTGTGTGAACAGGCTTTCAGCGTCATGAACATCAACAAAGCCAGCCACAGATCCAAGTTAACTGACCAACACCTCAGATCCATCCTGAGAATCGCCACAACAAAACTAAATCCAGACTTTGATGCGTTGGCTAAAAAGGGAGACCAACAACACTGTTCCCACTGAAATTAAAAATAAGTTTATTCGTTGTGTTATGTAAAAAATGCATTTGAAAATATTTTTTTCAATAAGCCTTACATGTTGCATGTCATTTATGTTAAGTGATGGACATGAGTAGTGCGCAGGTGCACGTACGTTCTCACAATAAAAAATGCGCTCCAGATCAAATAACGCGCTCCGCATACTGGCGCGCTGTCACTGTTCTGTCCTTGTGCTGGTCGTTGTTGAGTTTTGGCACAGGGGACAATTGAATAAGAAGGAGCAGGACAAGTAGACCTGCATCTCCTACCGTTTTTGAAATAAAGACAGTCAGGAGGAGAGTGATGATGATAACATCTTGAAGGATAACAAAATTTTCAGTGCTTTAAAATAATAACTGTTACTATTAAAAAAGCTGTATTTTATTCATTTAATTTTCAGTGATTTAAAAGTCATTTCAATAAATAGCTAAATACCATGGGACTTCAACGACAGATATTTTGTTGTAATGCATTTGTTCATTTTCAATTGAAATTAAAGCACATGTTTTCTACATATCCCATGATATTTTATTTTCTCTTATGAGGTTTATTACCAAAACACTCCGTCCATCTACTCCTGATCCGGCCCCCCTGACAAATTTTAGAACCCTTTGTGGCCCACAAGTCAATAAGTTTGCCCACCCCTGATTGAGGTGAATCACTGAGAGTAAAACGTCCGCTGCACTCTGAATATTCATCGATTCTGATCACAGCTCATCTCACTGCAACCTTATCTCTCACCAGTAATCATCCTCAACGTGTTTGTGTGAAACGTTTCAAACTTTGTCCTGTGTCACAAACATGTTGAGAGAATTTTATGCCGCCGAAAATATACGATGCTACCTTCTATTTGCCTTCCCCAACATAGAATAAAAAAACGTAAAACACAGGAACAGAACCTTCGGCCGTGTGTGCTGTGTTAGCCATGACGCCATATTAAATGTATCTCACAGGCTTGCACATGACTCGTGTTCCTACATTACCTGCCTGTCTATGTACTAACAGCCACAATAGTATTCTTGGGCATCTGGGTTCTATGTTCTCAGAAGTTTTCAGACTAAACTTGCAGAGCATTCCCCAAATCCATGTGCAACCCCAAACCATGTCATTAGATCTGCAATCGCTGCTACACCTGGTTTTAATCAGAGACTGTGAAGTTATTACAATTGCGTCACTATCACAGGTTGCCAGTTTGTTGGTATATTCCCATGTGATAACTTCGTTCTTCGACTGCTTAGAATCGTTTGTTCTAAGTTCAGCTCCAGTTTCAAGATATTCCATGAAACCCCGTCTCGATGTCAAGACTCCATATCAGAGCTCCAAGTCAAGATTCCTCCTGTTTGCTGTTCAACGTTCACGTTTACGCCAGCATCCCGAACTCAATCTCTGTGCCTGGGTCCTGCACTTGGGTTCTGCTCAGTTGCTCCGTGCAACAGAACTAACTGGCCATAATGAACTCAGCGGATACGAATCCTCGGCAACAAGCCCTCGCCAGCCAGGGCTCCCTTCTGGGCTTGCACGATCAACTGCTCCGGGATGTCATGGAGAACCTCCGTTCTCTGTCAGTGAACGTAAGCAAGGTCAGTGAACAGGTCAACAGAGTCTCCGCCCATCTTACCCCGTCGACTCTGGGAACTCTGTCTGACCAGCCCTGACAGCCTGTAGTGGCGATGCCTGATTCGACAACAACACGTCCGCTAAGAGAGCTGCACATACCTGAACCAGAACCCTACGCCGGAGATCTGGGGAAGTGCCGGGTTTTTCTACTGCAATGCTCCTTGGTGTTTGAGCAGCAGCCATACACGTACGCCACGGACAGAACAAAAATAGCTTACATTATGGGGTTGTTGCGAGGAAATGCCTTAGCATGGGCAACTGCGATTTGGGATAATCAGTCAGAGACCTATTCTTCCTTCCCCAACTTCATCTCAGAAATAAAGAATGATTTTTGACCATCCCGTCAGTGGTAAAGATGCCTCCAAGCGTCTGTCTACTCACCCACCGTCAAGGCTCACGCAGTGTTGCCGAATACTCCGTGGAGTTCCGGATGCTAGCGGCCGACTCGTTCTAGAATGATGAGGCACTCCAGGAGGTATTCCGGCAAGGACTCTGTGACAAAGTAAAGGACGCGTTGGCAGTTAGGGATGACACTAACAGCCTGGATTCAGTGATCTCTCTAGCCACCAGGTTGGACAACCGAATCCGAGAACGGCAGAGGGAGAGAACAGGTCGCCCTGCTCCTTTGGCCATCCCACGGCACGCGTTACCATCTGCTCCCAGCCCTAACCTCTCTCCTCCTCCCGTTCCTAGAATAGCACCCAGCCCGGCCGTTTCCACTACCCTGGGAGAGGAGTCAATGCAGTTGGGACGGAGCCGTCTTTCTCCCACACAGCTACTCCGGAGATTCACAGCCAGGGATTGTTTCTATTGCGGTCAGTCGGGCCATTTTCGTTCTACCTGTTCCCTTCGACCAAAAAGGAGGCCTCACCAATAGAAAGGGGGACTCTGGCGAGTCAGACAACATTCCCTTCTGTTCCGTAATCCCGGATGCAGATCCAAGCTACTGTAAACTACAACCAAAAGTCCCTGTCCTTGTCTGCCTTGATAGTCTCCGGTGCTGAGGAGAATCTGTTGGATTAATACATAGCTTCACAAGCCAGAATTCCCTGGGAGCCGTTGACTACCCCTCTGGAAGCCCGGGCATTGGACGAAACAATTCTGCCGAGTCACACACCGTACAGCACAACTGTCTTTGTGTCTCCCTGGGAACCATCGGAAGTAGATACAATTTAACCTAATCCTCAAGTTCCCATAGTTATTGGGTACCCTTGGTTAAGCTACCATAATACTTAGATCGATTGATCCAGATTGATTGATTAGAAAATAGCCAGCTTGAGTCTGTTTTGTCATTCCTCTTGTCTACAGTCGGCCCTTTCCCCTGTAAGAACAACCACGACCTCATCTGCCGATGAACCCTCCGACTTGTCCAGGGTTCCAGCGGAATACCACGACCTGGGACAAGTGTTTAATAAACAATGTGCCTTTCCCCTGCCTCCACATCGACCATGCGATTGTGTTATCGAGCTTCTCCCTGCAGCTCCTCTACCACCAGTCGGTTGTATAACTTGTCTCGGCCAGAAAGGGAAGAAATGGAGGTTTGCATCAGTGAATCTCTGGCGGCGGGCATTATCCGACCCTCATCCTCCTCTGTGGGCGCAGGGCTGTTGTGGCCAGTGCTATCATGTTTGCTGTTGTGTGCTCGGGCAGCAAGCTGAGGGTTGCAGACACTAACAGAATCAACAAACTTATTCGTAAGGCCAGTGATGTTCTGGAGGTTGAACTGGACTCTCTGACGGTGGTGTCTGAAAAAAGGATGCTGTCCAAGTTGCATGCCATCTTGGACAATGACCCCCATCCACTCCATAATATACTGGTTAGGGACAGGAGTACATTCAGCCAGAGACTCATTCCACCGAGATGTAACACTAAGCGTCTTAGGAAGTCATTCCTACCTGTGGCCATCAAACTTTGCAACTCCTATCTCGGAGTGTCAGATACCCTGAGTCAATAGGCTGGTCCTGGACTTATTTCCACTTGGCATGATTAACTTATTACTTAATTATTTATGGTTGTATATTGCTATATCTCTTCACTATTCTTGGTTGGTGCGGCTGTAACGAAACCAAATTTCCCTCGGGATCAATAAAGTATGTCTGTCTGTCTGTCTGGTTCTTCTTTGCGGGGAAGACGGATTGTTCTCTCGGTCCCTGCATCGACTACCGAGTCGTGAATCATATAACTATTGGGAACAAGTACCCACTGCCTGTTAGTTCTGCGTTCGAGCCACTTCACGGAGCCACCATCTTCTGGAAGTTGGACCTCCGAAGCGCCTACCATTTGGTCCGAATAAGGGAGGGGGACGAGTGGAAGACTGCATTCAATACTCATTTAGGCCAATTTGAGCTCTTCGTCATGCCTTTTGGCTTCACCAATGATCCCCCACCCCCCGCAGTTTTTCAAACCTTGATTAACGATGTACTAAGAAACTTTATTAACCGGTTTGTGTTTGTCTACCTGGATGACATCCTAATCATTTTCAGCAGTCCCCAGCAACACGTGCATCATGTCCGTCAAGTCCTGCAAAGGCAGGGGGAGAACAAATTATTCGTAAAGGCGGAGAAATGCGAATTCCACGTCCCCTCGGTCAGCTTCCTAGGCTATATCATCGAGAGGGGACAGGTGAGAGCTGATCCCAAGAATATTCGGGCTGTGGCGGAGTGGCCCAAACCCACGGACCGCAAACAACTCCAACGGTTCCTGTGGTTCGCGAACTTCTATCGCCGGTTCAGCAGAAACTACAGTTAGGTGGTGGCTCCCCTTACCCGACTTACCTCAACTCCCACATCTTTCCTTTGGAACTCCGAGGCGGACTCATTATTCGCGGAACTGAATAGGCGTTTCGCGTCTACTCCCGTTCTGATTCAACCGGACCCCTCCTGTCAATTCATTGTGGAGGTTGACGCCTCCGACTCCGGGGCGTGAGCGTTTCTGTCCCAACGTTCCGGTTCGGATTAGAAGCTACATCCCTGTGCCATCTTTTCTCGCCGACTGTGTCCCGCTGAACGAAACTACGATGTGGGGAACCGGGAGCTACTGGCGGTCTAACTAGCGTTGGAAGAATGGAGTCACTTTTTGGAGGGGGCGGAGCACCCATTCATCTTCTGGACAGAGCACAAGAACCTTGAATATACTTGGACCGCCAAACGACTGAATTCCCGCCAGGTCCGTTGGGCATTATTTTTTGGCCGGTTCACGTTTACCCTCACCTATTGTCTGGGGTCCAAGAACGGGAAATCTGATGCCATCTCCCGTCAATACGTTTCAGAGGAAGACATTCCGAGCCCCGAGACCATCCTTCCACCATCCTGTGTAGTGGCTGCCCTCACCTGGGAGATCGGGTCCAGAGTCAAAGAGGCCCAACGGACTCAACCTGTCCCAGGCATCGGACCTCCCAATCGCCTCTTTGTAACCGATTCTGTTCGATCGCAGGTTCTCTAGTGGTGGCACACTTCTCGTTTCGCCTGTCATCCAAGGCCAAGGAGATGGTGGTGGACTTTAGGAGATCTAGGCCTCATATGGAGCCAGTGATCATTAATGGAGAATGTGTGGAGCAGGTTAAGACCTACAAGTATCTGGGAGTACAGTTAGACGAGAAGCTAGATTGGACTGCCAACACAGATGCCTTGTGCAGGAAGGCACAGAGTCGACTGTACTTCCTTCGAAGGTTGGCGTCATTCAATGTCTGTAGTGAGATGCTGAAGATGTTCTATAGGTCAGTTGTGGAGAGCGCCCTCTTCTTTGTGGTGGCGTGTTGGGGAGGAAGCATTAAGAAGAGGGACGCCTCACGTCTTAATAAGCTGGTAAGGAAGGCGGGCTCTGTCGTGGGCAAAGTACTGGAGAGTTTAACATCGGTAGCTGAGCGAAGGGCGCTGAATAGGCTACGGTCAATTATGGAAAACTCTGAACATCCTCTACATAGCACCATCCAGAGACAGAGAAGCAGTTTCAGCGACAGGTTACTTCCGATGCAATGCTCCTCAGACAGGATGAAGAGGTCAATACTCCCCAATGCCATTAGGCTTTACAATTCAACCGCCAGGACTTAAGAACTTTTTAAAAGCTATTATTAATGCTTTTTGAGATAGTGATTTAGATGCATATCATATTTTTTACTGAGTTAAGTATTGTATGTAATTAGTTTTGCTACAACAAGTGTATGGGACATTGGAAAAAAAAAGTTGAATTTCCCCATGGGGATGAATAAAGTATCTATCTATCTATCCCGGAATTGATCGAACTCTGAACCTCCTGAAGAGATATTTCTGGCAGCCTTCCATGGACACTGACACCCGTTCCTATGTCTCTGCATGTTTATTTTGCGCCCGTGGAAAAGCCTCCCATCGGCCACATGCGGGTCTACGTCGTCCCCTAGCTGCCCCTGGTCGTCCCTGGTCACACATCGCTCTAGATTTCGTCACCGGTCTAGCCCCTTCACATGGAAGCGCTGCCATGTGGTTCACCACTGTAGTGAACCGTTTCTGCAGGTCGCTACATTTTGTAGCCCTCGCTGAACTACCTTCCACGCAGCAGACTGCACATCTTCTCGTCACCCACGTTTTCCGACTTCACGGAATCCCTTCGGATATTGTCTCCGACCGGGGACCTCAAATCATTTCGCAAGTTTGGAGATCCTTTTGTCGAGCCCGTGGTGCCTCAGTAAGCCTGTCGATCGGGTTTCACCCACGGACGAACGTGCAAACAGAGAGGGTCAACCAGGAGTTGGAGGGGGCGTTCTGTTGTATAACTGCCAACAACCCGTCTACTGGAAAAACCATCTCTTATGGGTAGAATATGTCCAGAACTGTCTGGTTCGCACCGCTACCGGGAAATCTCCTTTTGAATGCTCTCTAGTTATCAACCGCCGCTGTTTCCCGCCCAGGAAGAGGAGATTATGGTGCCGTCAGTCCTGGCCCATATACACAGGTGCCGAAAAATATGGGAAGACACACGCACGGCCATTATGAAAGCCAAGTGGGGCCATGAAATGTCATTGGCAATTAGAATTAAAGTGAATCCCAAGGTACTCTATACATAGATCAAGATATGAAGATAACTAGGAAGAGGGTAGGACAACCCAAGGATAAAAAGAAAATCATTTGCTCGGATGTGCAGAATATGCGTGAAATACAGTGTAAATACTTTGCTTCAGTATTTTTTAAAAGGTAATGATGTAGACTAGAAGACGGCGCTGAATGCATTAATATGGTAGGGGGCTTGGAAGGCAAGGAGGAAGATCTCTGTCTCAGAGGCCAATGTTAAGCTGTCTTTAAATGGAGTGAACTCTCACAAGGCGGTAGGTCCCGATGGAGTACCTTCTAAGACTCTGAAAACCTGTGACAACCAACTGGCGTGAGTATTCAAAGGCATTTTCAACCCGTCACTGCCACGGACAGATGTTCCCACTTATTTCAAAAAGGCAACAATTATACGAGTGCATAAGAAGAATAATGACTGTGGTCTGGTATCACTAACATCGTCAATGATGAAATGCTTTGAGACCTTGGTCATGACTAGACTGAACTCCGAGCTGAACAATGTCCTGGACCCATTGAAATATGCCTATCGCCACAATAGCTCAATGGCACATGCAATCTCAATTGCTCGTCACACGGCTTTAAACCACCTAGAGAACACAAACACCTATGATATGACCATTGCTCAGCATTTAATGCCATCATTCCCATTATTCTAATTGAAAAGTCCCTCCCTCTGTAATTGAATCCTCGACGTCCTAACCGGAAAGGAACAATCTATACGGATTGGTGATAACCTCTTCTCTTCGCTGACAATCAACATTGGTGCATGTCGGGGGTGTGCGCTTAGCCCACTGCACTACTCTCTCTATATTCTTGACTGTGTGACTGGTAATAGCTCAAATACCATCTATAAATTTGCTGATGATATAACCATTGTTGGTAGAATCTCAGGTGGTGATGAGAGGTTCCAGAGAAGTGAGATATATACCAACTAGTGGAATGGTGCTGCAGAAACAACCTGGCCCTCAACGTCAGTAAGACGAAAGAGCTGATTGTGGACTTCCAGAAGGGTAAGACAAATGAACACATACCAATCCTCATAGAGGGATCAGAAGTGGAGAGACTGAGCAGTTTCAAGTTTATGGGTATCAAGATCTCTGAGGATCTAACCTGGTCACAACATATCGATGCAGTTATAAAGGCCAGGCAGCAGCTATATATAATTAGAAATTTGAAGAGATTTGGCATGTCAACAAATACACTCAAAACACCTATATGTGTACCATGCAGAGTATTCTGACAGACGGCATACTGTCTGGTAAAGGTGGGGGGGGGGGGCGGGGTGGGTGGAGGTGCTCCTGCACAGAACGGAAATAACTTGCAGAGTGTTGTAAATTGAGTCGGCTCCGTCGTGGGTATCAGCCTGCAAGGTACCCAGGAGTTCTTCTTTTTTTAAATTTATTTATTAAATTTTCAGAAAATTACAAAGAATAAATGTAATGATAAAATAGTGAAGAGAGAGAAAAAAATAATATTGACCCTCCCACCTCCCCTTAACCCTTGTCTAAAGAAAGAAAAAAAAAGAAAGAAAGAAGAGAAAGATTGCCTGGATATTGGAGGATCCTCACATGCTCCATGGAGTTCAAAATAATTTTTATTTTTATTTTTACTTTCACCAATTACTTTATAATTTTATTTTCAAAGGACCTATGTATTTAATCCTATCTTTTGTAAGTATGGGAGCCAAATTTTCAAAAATATATCATATTCATTTCTTAGATTATATATAATTTTTTCAAGTGGAATACAACTATATATTGTATCATTCCAACGATTCATAGTTAAATATAAGTCAGATTTCCAAGTAACTGCGATAACTTTTTTGGCTACTGCCAATGCAATTTTTATATATTTTTTTCTGATACTTATTCAATTTAAGTTTCGGTATTGTCCCTTCAATGTCTCCTAATAAAAATAATATTGGACTATGTGTGGGTTGTACTCCAGTAATTTGTTCCAATAAAAGTCTTAGATTTATCCAAAATGATTGAATTTTAAAACAAGACCAAGTAGAGTGTAAAGAAGTACCAATTTCTTGATTACATCGAAAACATTGGTCAGACATATTTGAATTTAATCTATTTATTTTCTGTGGTTTATATATAATTGATGTAAAAATTATATTGTGCTGATCTAAGTCGAACATTTATTGTATTTATCATACTATCAGAACATAATCTTGACCAGCTTTTTCCATCAATTTTAATATTCAAATCAGATTCCCATTTTTGTCTTGATTTATGAATTTCTGATTTAATTGTCTGTTTTTGAATCAAATTGTACATACAGGATGTATTTTTTTAATTTTTCCTTTTTGAATTAATATTTCTATTTCGCTAGGTTTTGGCATCAACATTGTTTGACCCAGCTTTTCTCGTAAATAAGCCTTAAATTGAATATAACAGAAAACAGTGTTGTTTGATATTTGATATTTATTTTTTACTTGATCAAACGACATCAATATACCTCCTTCAAAACAATCACCTATATATTTAATCCCCTTTTGGAACCAATTATGTAAAAGTTTATTATCCATTGTAAAAAGAATAAGCCTATTTTGAATTAAAGTTCTTTTTGCTAATAAAGATTTCTTTATCTCATCGTCCATATTTACCTTATTCCATAAATAAATCAAGTGTTTTAATATAGGAGATTCTTTTTTTTCCCGTATCCATTTGGATTCCCATTTATATATAAAATCTTCTGGTATGTTTTCTCAAATCTTATCTCATTCTATTTTAATCCATGCCGGTTTTTCTTCATCAAAAAAAGATGCAATAAATCTAAGTTGATTTGCTTTATAATAATTCTGAAAATTTGGAAGTTGTACCCCTCCTAAATCAAATTTACATGTCAATTTTTTCAATGATATTCTTGACATCTTTCCTTTCCAAAGAAATTTCCTTACATATTTATTCAGTTCTTGAAAGAACTTCTGAGGCGATTGTATTGGTAAGGTTTCGAATAAATATTGCAATCTAGGAAATATATTCATTTTTACAGCATTAACTCTACCTATTAATGTTGTTGGTAACATCATCCATTTATCAAGATCCTCTTTTATTTGTTTTTAATCATGGGAAATAATTTTGTTTCTATATTTGTTTAAAATCATTATCGACACTAATAGCTAAATATTTTATCCCATTTATTGACCATCGAAATTGAGTTACTAATCGACATTAATTATAATTTCCTTTGGTAAGGAGAAAAATTTCACTTTTATCCCAATTTACTTTATATCCGGATATTTTCCCATATTCTTCCAATCTAAAAGATAGTCTTTGCAAAGATTGCAATGGGTTTGTTAAATAAATCAAAACATGATCAGCAAATAAATTAATCTTACATTCTTCTTGATTAACTCTAAAGCCCACTTTGTCTGAATCTGTTCTAATTATTTCAGCTAATCGTTCTATTGCCAATACAAATAAAGCAGGTGATAATGGGCAGCCTTTTCTAGTTGACCTCGTTAAGCAAAATGGTGTTGAAATCTGACCATTTGTAACTACTTTAGCTTGAGGATTAGTATTTAAGGTTTTAATCCATTTTATAAAAGATTTTCCTAACTCATATTTTTCCAATACCTTAAATTAAAAAGAAAATCCCATTCCAATCTATCAAATGCCTTTTCTGCATCCAAATCAACTGCCACATTCATTTCCTCTCTTTTTTGTGCCAAATGTATTATACTAAGTAACCGGGTTATATTATCCGTTGATTGTCTGTTTTTAAGAAAACCTGTTTGATCCATATGTATTAATTTTGGTAAATATTTAGATATTCTATTAGATAAAATTTTTGCTGTTATTATATAATCTGTATTCAACAAAGAAATAGGCCTATATGATGTTGGTTTTAAAGGATCTCTATTTTTTTGGCAATACAGTTATGATCGCTGTTGAAAAAGATTGTGGGTGTTTATGCATTCTTTCTACTTGATATATTAATTCCATGAAAGGAGGAATTAATAAATCTTTAATTTGTTTATAAAATTCAGGAGGAAAACCATCTTCTCCTGGGGATTTATTACTCAGAAGTAATCCTAAAGCTTCTTCAACCTCTTTTAATGTAAAGGGCATATCTAATCCTTTTTGTTCTTCCAAATTTAATTTTGGGAGGGTTATTTGTGATAAAAATTTATCTATCTCAGCAATCTTATTTTGTGATTCTGATTGATATAGTTCAGTATAAAAATTTTTTAAAGTTTCATTAATTTCTAAAGGTTTCTACGTAACCTTATTTGCACTTGTTCTAATTGCATTTATTGTTTTAGAAGCCTATACTGTTTTCAGCTGCCAAGCAAGAATCTTATGTGATCTTTCACCTAATTCATAATATTTCTGTTTAGTTCTCATAATTAGTTTATCTGTACAATATGTCTGGAGGGTATTCTATTGCAATTTTTTATTAAGTTGTCTTCGTTTTTCTTCTGTCACATATCTTTGAGATTCTTTTTCTAACTTTATGATATCTTTTTCCAATTGATCTATTTCTGCAATGTATCCCTTCTTAATTTTAGATGTATAACTTATAATCTGACCCCTTAAATATGCTTTCATCGCTTCCATAATACGATTTTATACTCAACTGAATGTGAATTTGTATCCAAAAAAAAAGAATCAGTTTTTTCATAAAATCACAAAAATCTTGACGTTTTAATAAAATTTAATTAAATCTCTATCTATAGATCGATTCCTCCTTATCCATCATTATCATTGTCATTATCAAGGGGGGATGCTCTGACAGTATTCTTGCTTTATATTCCACACTTTTCAATCTATCCTGAATATTTTTTGATGATAAAACAAAAACAATCCTTGAGTAAGTTTTATATCTATTTGAATAAAATGAATAGTCTCTTTCACTTGGATTAATTTTTCTCCATATATCAATCAGGTTTAAATCTTTCATTAATGATAAAGTTAGTTTTATTAGTTTTGATTTTGTAGCAACTTTATTTGACCTATCCAAAACTGGATCTAAACAGAAATTAAAGTCTCTACCTATTAATATTTTATCATGTGCATCAGCCAAGTTCAAAAAAACTTCTTGTATGAATTTTGCATCATTTTCATTTGGTGCATAAATGTTCATAAGAATCCATAATTCTGAAAGAAATTGACAATGTATAATCACATATCTCCCCACAGAATCAATTACTACATTTTGTATTTTAATTGGTAAAGTTTTATTAACCAAAATTGCAACTCCTCTCGATTTTGAATTAAATGAAGCTGCAATGACATTTCCAACCCAATCTCTCGTTAATTTCTTATGTTCTGTTTCTGTTAAATGTGTTTCTTGTAGAAAAGCTATATCTCCTTTTATTTTCTTAATATATGTTTAAACTCTTTTTCTTTTCACAGGTCCATTAAGTCAATTGACATTAAAACTTGAAATTTAAGTAAATTAATCATTCATAATACCTTGGGAAATCTCTTTAAACTTCTCCATGTTGCTATGTGTCTCTCCCCAACCATCCAGGCAAAAAAAGAAGAAAAATAGAAGAAAGGTAACTAATATATAAGAAAAAAAAAACAAAATACCCCCCACTAATGTTGCGAATAAAAAGAAACACAACATTACCCCCCTCCCCCATTTTACGGGTCATGGCAATTGCCATGATTGTACACGTGAAACTCGCAACCATCGATCAGGAGCACCTCCAGCTCCCCCGCAAAAAAAAAGAAAGAAAATATATTAGTGAAGAAAAGAAAAGAAAATAATGTCTCTACTCCCGATTAATACTCCTCAACTATTTTTTTTCTTATTCCTTATAAATGTCCGTCAAGTCCAACCTTATCTCAGTCTTCATCATTAGTCCACTTCATTTCTATAATTCGTTTCTCCCCCTCGTGGATATCAGGTAGTTCTTGTACAAACTTCTCCGCTTTCCTGTAGTCAACGAAAAATCGTCTTTCTTCGTTATCGAGGAAAATTATCAATTTTGCTGGGTAGCTCAATAAAAATTTACAGCCCTTTTCCCAAAAAGATTTTTTCACTGGATTAAATTCCTTCCGCCTCTTCAGAAGATCGTAATTTATATCTGGATTAAAAAAAAAACTCT
This sequence comes from Hemitrygon akajei, assembly GCF_048418815.1. Lineage (NCBI taxonomy): Eukaryota > Metazoa > Chordata > Chondrichthyes > Myliobatiformes > Dasyatidae > Hemitrygon > Hemitrygon akajei. The sequence goes on from NC_133131.1 coordinate 55,883,397, forward strand.
TTTCCCTTCTATCATCAATGGCCCATTTCTCTTTTTAGCACCTTGAGTAGCTGCCTTCAAGATCATTTCTTTATTTTGGTACCTTAAGAGTTTTATCAAAATTGATCTTGGATTTTGATCTTGTTGAGGTTTTGGTCTTAAAGCTCTGTGTGCTCTTTCAATTTCAATTACTCGACTTCCCTCCTTCATTTCCAAAATTTTCGGAATCCATTCTTGGAAGAATTGTATTGGATTTTCTCCCTCTATACCTTCCATAAGACCAGCAATTTTAATATTATTTCGTCTACTAGAGTTTTCAAGCGCATCTATCTTTTCCAACATCCGTTTTCTTTCTGTTGTCCAGCCAAGATTATTGTCTTCTATCTTATCTATTCTTTCAGTGTTTTCTTCCAGTTTTACTTCCATCTCTTTAACTTTATTATCCACCTTCTTTTGTTTTTCCACCACATTATCGAGTGTAATCTGCATCCTTCTTATATCTGTTCTTATAGCTTTTAATTCATTCATCATATATATCAGGATATCTCTTATGTCTCCTTTAATCTCCTCCTTTTCCTCTTCTTCTTCATCGGTTTTCCCCAGAGAATCTGATTCCACTTCCCTTTCACTTCCAATTTCACTTTCAGCCGTAGTTGGGATTTGTAATTTTGTTAATATCTGTTCATGCATACTTGTTTCTTCGCGCATGCGTTGTTCGTGCCGTTTCTTCTTACACACCGCCGACATTGCCGCAACTTCCTGTCCCGCACCGTCAGAAGTGCGATGCACTTCGCCGGGAGGAGAGCCAACTTGAGTACTAGGCTTCGCCGAGACGGTTAGGCCTTTTTCCCCGCCGACTTGCGTATTCTTCTAATTAGTAGCTTTCTTCTGTTTCGGTTTAGGAGCCATATCTAAAAATAATCCTGAGTTGCGTATAAATAGTTTCTAGTAGGTATTTGTTAACTCTTCTTCACTTAAACCTTATTTCATTACTTTTACGAGGGAGCTGGATTCCCAACATCGCGGGCCTACGTCGTCACGTGACGCCCCCACCCGAGTTCTTCAAGGAGCGCTGTCTCAGAAAGGCAACATCCAATATTAAGGTCCTCCAGCGCCCAGGGCATGTCTTTTTTTCACTATTTACATCATATAGGAGGTACAGAAGCCTGAAGGCTCCCACTCAGCGTTTTAGGAACAGCTTTCCCTTTGCCATCCGATTCCTAAATGGACTTCAAACCCTTGGACTCGACCTCACTTTTTAAAAATATATTTTATTTCTGTGTTTTTGCATCATGTTGATCTAATCAATTTTTTCTATACCGTAATTGATTTATTATATAATAATAATAATAATAATAATAATAATAATAATAATAATAATAATAATAATAATAATAATAATAATAATAATAATAGTAATAATTTCTGCTGCTAAGTTAACAAATTTCATATCACAGGCCGGTGATAACACACCTGACTCTATTCTGATAATAAGGGTAATGACAGCATTGTATTGGGGGACTTACGTCTGCAAGGGGATTGGGAAAATTATTTTGGTGTTGAATTTCAGGAGAGGGAATTTGTTGACTGTCTACGAGATGGCTTTTTAGAGCAGCTTGCACTTGAGCCTGCTCGGTGATAGCATATCTTTAGACTGCGTGTTATTCAATAGTCCCAATTCTATAAGGGAGCTAAATGTGAAGGAATCATTAGGAGGCAGTTATCAAAATATGATTGAGTTCATACTGCAATTTCAGAGGGTGAAGCATTACTCACATATGTCAGTATCTCAATGGAATAAATGGATTTACAGAGACATGAGAGAGGACCTTTCCCAGGCGGATTGGAGGATGATACTGGCAGGGATTACAGCAGAGCAGTAGTGGCTGAAGTTTCTGGCAGTATTGCACAAGGTGTAGGATAGATATGTTACACAGAGAAAGATTATCTCACTTTGACAGGAGTACCTATAAAGTAGGATACAAACGTTTTTTTTTTGGTTATATATAGAGTAAGAAGGACGTGAAGGTTGATATTGATCCAATGGCAAATGATGCTGGTGACATAGTAATGGGGAACAAAAATAGCTGAACTTAATGAGTACTTCACATCTGTCTTTGATGTAGAAGATGTCAGCTATGTTCCAGAGGTCTGTGAGTGTCAAGGAGCAGGAGTAAATGCCACTGCTAATAAAAAAGCAAAGGATGCTGGGCAAACTCAGAGGTCTTAAGATTAATAAGTCTTCACGACTACAGGGACTACAACTCAGTTTCCTGAGAGAGGTTGCTGAACAGAGGGATGCATTGATCTTTCGAGAATCTCTTGATTCTGCATGGTCCCAGATGGACTGGAAGATTGCAAATGTCACTCCAGTCTTTAAGAAGGAGAAGGTCAAAAGAAAGGACAGGAGAGGCCACTTAGATTAACCTCAATGTTTGGGAAAGTGTTGGCGTCTTATTAAGGATGAGATTTCGAGGTACTTGGAGACAGATGATAAAGTAAGTCAAAGTCAGCATGGTTTCTGTGAATGGAAATCTTACTTGATAAACCGGTAAGAATTATTTGAGAAAGTAACAACGTGTGTGGACAAACCAGAGGCAGTGGATGGCACTTACTTGGATTTTCAGAAACTGTTTGATAAGGTGCTACACATTAGGCTGCATAACAAGATAAAATACTAGAGCTTTACAGGAAAGATACTCGCTTGGATAGCGGCATGCCTGACATACAGGAGGGAGAGAGTGAGAATTAAAGAGACCTTTTGTTGTTGGCTCCGTTCCTCGGAGGTCTGTATTCGGACCGCCACTCTTCACATTGTGTATCAATAATTTGGATAACTGAATTGAAGGGTTTGTGGCAAAGATTGCAAATGATATGAAGGTAGATGGAGGGGTAAGTGGTGCTGAGGAAGCAATGCAAGCAGGACCTAATCAAGTTGGAAGAATAGGAAAAAAAAAGTGGCAGATGGAATAGAGTGTTGGGAAAGATATGATAATGCATTTTGGTAAAAGGGACAATAATGAAGGGTATTATATAAATGGGAAGAAGATTCAAACATCAAAGTTGCAAAGTGGCATAGCAGTCCTCATGAAAGACATCAAAGCATTTATTTCATTGGCTGAGTGTCTGGTAAAGAAGGTAAATGTAATGATGTCATTTATTTCAAGAGGAACAGAATATGAACGCAAAGAGGTAATTCTGTACCTTTATATGCCACTAGCCAGGCCTCACTTGGAGTATTGAGGGCTGTTTTGGACTCCATATCTCAAAAAGGGGGCGTTGTCATTGGAGACAGTCAAGAGGAGGTTCACGAGGAGGATTAGGGGATTGAAAGGGTTCACATATAAGGAACGCTTGGCAACCTTCGGCTTGTACTCAGAGAAATTGAGAATAATATGGTTCATCTAATTGAAACTTACCGAAGGTTGAAAGGAATAGATCTGATGGGATGGAGAGGGTGTTTCCTGCAGTGGGGGTATCCAGAACTAGAGGGCACAGCTTCTCAAATGGGGTGGAGGCGACATTTTTGAACAGTGATAAGGAGGTATATTTTAGCCAGAGAGCAGTGAATCTCTGGTATGCTCTGTGACAGAATGCAGTGGAGGCCAAGTCCTTGGTATCTTTAAGGTGGAAGTTTATAGCTTCATGACCGGTCAGCACATCAATGCAAATTGCAAAAGGAAGGCGCATGGGGTTGAGTGGATTCGGGATCAGTCATGGTGGAATGGCAGCGTACATTCAATGGGCTGAATGACATGATTTTGATCCTATGTCTTATGAGGGTATAAAAAGTGCAAAAAAAACACTTAAGAAAGAAATCAGGAGGGATAAAAGAAGACATGAGGTGGTTTGGCAGTCAAAGTGAAGGATAACGCAAAGAGCATCAACAAGTATAATAAGAGGTAAAGGATAGTAAGGGATAATGTTGGTCCTCTTGAAGATCAGACTGCTCCGCTATGTATGGAACCAAATGAAAAGGGGGAGATCTTAAATGTGTGTTTTATTTTCGTATGTATTTACTAAGGAAACTGGCATGGTGTCAATGGAAATAAGGCAAACAGCAGTGAGGTCAGGGAACCTATACAGTTTGAAGAGGAGGAGGTGCTTGTTATCTTGAGGCAAATCAGAGTATATAAATCCCCAGGAGCTGACAGGGTATTCCCTCGCACCTTAAAGGGGACTAGTGTTGAAATTGCAGGGGCGCTAGCAGATATATTTAAAATGTCGGTATCTACCGGTGAGGTGACGGAGGATTAGAGGTTAGCTCATGTTGTTCCGTTATTTTAAAAAAGGCTCTAAAAGTAATCCGGGAAATTATAGGCAAGTACGTTTGACGTCGGTAGTAGGTAAATTGTTGCAGGAAGTACTAACAGATCGGATCTACAAGTATTTAGATTGACAGGGACTCAATAGGAAGAGTCAACACGGCTTTGTGCGTCGTAGTTCATGTTTACCAAATCTATTAGAGTTTTTCGAGGAGGATATAAGGAAATTGAACGAAGTGAAGGCAGTGCATGTTGTCTACATGGACTTCAGTAAGTCCTTTGACAAGGTCCTGCATCGGAGGTTAGTTAGGAAGATTCAATCGCTATGGTGAGGTAATAAATTGGATTAGACATTGACTCAATGGGAGAAGTCAGAGGGTGGTAGTGGAGGACTGCTGCTCTGAGTGGAGGCTTGTTACTAGTGGTGTGTTGCAGGTATCAGTGCTGGGTCCATTGTTATTTGTCATCTATATCAACGATCTGGATGATAATATGTTAAATTGGATCAGCGAATTTGCTAATGATACAAAGATTCGAGGCGTAGTTAACAGTGAGGAAGGTTTTCAAAGTTTGCAGAGGGATTTGGACGAGCTAGAAAAATGGGCTGAAAAATAGCAGATGGAGCTTCATACAGACAAGTGTGAGGTATTGCACTTTGGAAGGAAAACCAAGGTAGAACATACAAGACAAATGGTAGGGCACTGAGGAGTGCAGTAGAACAGAGGGATCTGGTAATACAGAATAAAAATTCCCTAAAAGTGGCGTCACAGTAGATAGGGTAGTAAAGAGAGCTTTTGGTACATTGGCTTTTATAAATCAAAATGTGGAGTATAATAACTGGAATGCTATGGTAAGGTTGTATAAAACATTGGTGAGGCCGAATTTGTGTATTGTGTGCAGTTTTGGTCAACAAATTACAGGAAAGATGATAATAAGTTTGAAAGAATGCAGAAAAGGTTTACAGGGATGTTGCCGGGACATGAGAAACTGAGTTACAGAGGAAGGTTGAATAAATTAAACTTCATTCCCTAGAACATACAAGAATGAGGGGAGATTTGATAGAGGTATACACAATTAGGATGGGTATAGATAGAGTGAGTACAAGCATATTTTTTTTCCGCTAAGGCTAAGGGAGAAAAATCCAGAGGACCCGGCTTAAGGGTGAAGGGGGAAAATATTAAAGGGAGCATTAGGGAGGGGCTTCTTCACACAGAGGGTGGAGGGTGTGTGGAATGAGCTGCCAGATGAAGTTGTAAATGCGGGCTCACTTTTAATATTTAAGAAAAATACTTGGACAGTTACATGGATGAGAGGTGAATGGAGGGACATAGTCCAGGTGCAGGTCAGTGGGACTAGACAGAAAAATGGTTCGGCACAGCCAAGAAGGGCTAAAGGGCCTGTTTCTGTGCTGTAATGCTCTATTGTTCTGTGGTTCTATGGAGGCATCTAGGACCAGAACGCACAGTCTCAGTGAAGAGGGATATTCATCTAGAATAGAAACGAAGAGAAATTACTTCAACATATGAGTAGCGAAACTGGAATTAATTCCAAAAGACAGCAGTGGAAGCCAAAACATTCAGTATAAAATGAAGGTTGATAGATTTTTGATTTGTTAGTGCATCAATGGGTTGTGTGGAAAATGCTAGACAATGGTGTTAAGAGCGACAAAAAATACATTAGCCATTCTGGAATGGTGAAGCAGACTAGATTTGTTTGAATGGCCTAATTCTGCCCTTATTCGTTGTGGTCCGATTACAGCCACAACAGAAACGTGACTGAGGGAAGGACAGAATTGGCTGCTCACTGTTCCAGGATACAAAGATGCAGGTAAGAGAAGAGGAGGAGTTAACATCTTGAGTGCAGACGACATAATATTGATGTATAAAGATGCCATCATTCTTACCTGAATCATCTGGTGAGGCCCTATCAATACCACTTAGACTTAAGGATATGGGATTATAGAAACCCTAATAGTCAGCAGCAACTGGAGTCACAGCTATGTAGGTAGACTGCAGTTGTAAAGATAATAAGGTAGCATTCGTAAGAAATTTTAACTTCCTAATATTGACTGGACCTTTCATAGTATAAAGAGCATGAAGATGAATTTGTGAAATATGTCCAAGAAAGCTTCCTTCATAAAAATAGAGACGAACACTGCTTGAGAGGGTACAGCAATGAGACTCCTTCTGAGAAATTATATAGGGTAAATGACATAATTATCTGTCGGTGAACAGTTTGTCTCTGATAGTCAGAATTCTCGTAGCATTTAAAAGGCTATTGTGAATAATGCAATCTATTAAAATGTTGAGTTCCTAAGCAGGACCTTAACAAAGTTTGGAGCTATTATTATCTTGCAGTGGTTGACAGCAAAGGTGCATTTGGCAAGTGGGAGGCCTTTAAAAGTGTGCTGTCAGGAGTTCAAGACCTACTTGTTCCTTTTAGAGTAAAGGACAAGGGTCGCTGTTTTCAGGAATGCGGGTTGATGAGAGATACTGAGGCCGCGGTTGAAAAAGTGGAAACAGTCTCCTTACCTTTTCACTTAGGCCCAACGATATTAGCTTCAGTCACCTTCACTTGTCTCATAATTGAAAAGTTCGCTCAAACAATGAACTTAACTTTCAAGTACACGTCATCGCATATTCTCAATATTAATTGATTATTTAATCATTACTCCTTCCTTTTGCATTTGCACAGTTTATTGTCCTCTGCACTCTGAACGCCCTAGTTGGACAGACTTTCATTAATTCCGTTATAGATATTATTCTACAGATTTGTTGATTATACAATCAAGTTATTCTCGGAGTTATATATGACGACATTTATGTACCTTGAACTCCTGGCTAATACCTTTAACTCTTCCTTCCTTTTTAAATGATTATCGTCATTTGTCACATCTACATGAAAATATGTAAAATTAAAATCTGTATCTTTTTAATGCGGTCTATTACCCTTGATCACTGGAACATAAGCCGCTGGAGTACTCATTTCCCTGGATATATTATTGTTAGGCAGGTCAGGAGATGGATATAAGAACATTTCCATACAGCCAAGTTTTTCTTGGAGTACAGATAAGTCAATCATCAAAATATGGGAGGAATATGACACAGCTATAAATCTGCCAATAGCAGGCTGTCTTCAAATACTGAGAGATTGTGCAAGAAGGGGACCAGTGATGGAGGCCACCAAGAGACTTATGATGACTACGGAGGAGTTTGAGAATGCAGTGGCTGAAATGGGAGAGCCTGCGCAAACAACAACTGTTGCTTGTGTGTTTCGCCAATTTTCCAGCTTTTTAACAACCTTTCACGCGGTTGGATGGAGTCTTCAGTCTTTATGCTGAAGTTCTTGCCATGACACAGACTCACCAGCAATTTAGGCTGCCAGATACAGGTGTACTTTTACTATAGTCAGTTGAAACATCCTGACTGCACACGGTAAGCCTGACAATGCATTAAGGTATATGAATACCCATGCCCTGACCAACTACCTTGTAGAAGACGAGAAAGTTGTGGAGCCCCTTCTGAAAATACTTGCTTCATAATTAATCACTGAGGATTGTCCTATGTCTGTGCAAAAACAGAAATTTATTTGTGTAAATTGTGTAAAAGTGCTGTCAAGGTCAGGCCCGCGAACTACAGGCCAGTCAGCCTGCGATCACTTGTGGGAAAGTTACTGGAAAGGTTTCTGATGGAAAGTACCCATCAGTATTTTGTTGGACAGAGTCTGATTAGCAGGTGTCTGCATGGCTTCTTGTGCAGAAAGTTGTGTTTGATGAATCTTTCAAAGATTTTTGGAGGTTATTAAAACTGTTTCTCAAAATGGAAGGTTGAAACCCGAGAAGAGTTTATGCATTGTAAATATACTCAGATCTACACTTTCCACTGACAACTCATTCCATAGACCGACCAGCTATGTACGAAAAGTATCTTCCCACATGCCCTTTAGATCATTCTCCTCTCACCACATGTCTACCACATCTGGTTTCGGATGTTCTCTGTTGCGAAAAACACTGCAGCATTTAATCGTATCAACCATGTACCTCAGGAGTTCATACACCTGCATACGCCCAACTCAGCTTTCTATATTTTAGGGAACACAGACCAAGGCTTTCCATTCTCTCCTTGCAATTCAGTATCAATCACATCCTTTCAGTTTTTGGGGAAACAATCCAACTACAGTCTAATCAATATATAGTACAGTTGAAACAATACATCCGAACTCTTGTACTCAGTGCTCTGATGGATGAAGGAATCGTGCCAGAGGATTTCTTCACCTCTCATATTACAATGTTACAACTTTCAATGACCCACGTACTCCTCGATCGTTTCTCTGAATAACTCAATGAACAGGTAAAATGTTGTTGTGTTTTTGTGCTTAATTGGCTACTCTTTATTTAGTTTTAGGACTTACATGAACATTTGATCGCCTTTAGGGCTTTCACTTTACATTTTGATGGGGCGCAGTGCATACCCTGTACTAAGCGGATTCGTGGAGGTGATACAAATAGACGGAGAATGGAGAGAGATACGCATCTAGAAAGTCATGAGGCCTGAGATCAGTGGAACCTTGGCTGTTTGGATTAAAAATATGTCTTACAGGAAGAAAGCAAAGGTAGTAGTGGAAGGAAAGTATTCTGCCTGGAAGACGGAGAACAGTGGAGAGCCGCAGGGATCTGTCCTGGGACCCCTGCTCTTTGTGATTTTTATAAGTGACCTGGATGAAGAGGTGAGAGGATGAGTGAGTAAGTTTGCGGATGACACGAAGATTGGAGGAGTTGAAGAGGAGCTTTAGGTTGTCGAAGGATACAAGAGGATATAGACAGGATGCAGAGTTGGGCAGACAAGTGGCAGATGGAGTTCAATCCGGGTAAGTGTGAGGAGAAGGCTGATTACAAGGTTAATGGTCAGTTACTTCAGAATGTAGATGAACAGAGGGACCTTGGGGTTCAAATCCATACAACCGTGAAGGTTGCTGCACAGGTTGATAGGACAGTTAAGACGGCCTATGGGATGCTAGGTTTCATTAATAGGGGGATTGAGATCAAAAGTAGAGAGGTCATGTTGCAACTCTGCAGATCTCTGGTGAGACCACACTTAGATTATTGTGTTCAGTTCTGGTCACCTCATTATAGGATGGATGTGGAAGCTATTGATATGGTGCAGAGGAGATTTACCAGGATGTTGCCTGGATTAGAAAACAATTCGTATGAGGCCAGGTTAGCACAGCTGTGACTTTTCTCTTTTGAGCTTAGAAGGATGAGAGGGGATTTGATAGAGGTCTACAAGATTATGAGAGGCATAGATAAGGTGGATAGCCAGTATCTGTTTCCCAGGGCACGAATAGCAAACAACAGAGGGCATATGTACAAAGTTAAAGGAGGGAAGTTTAGGGGAGGCATCAGGGGTAAAGTTTTTACCCAGAGGGTTGTGGGTGCCTGGAATGACGTGCCAGGGCTGCTGGTGGAGGCAAAAAAGGGTACTTAAAAGCCTCTTAGCCAGGCACATGGATGAAAAAAAATAGAGAATTTGGGGTAGTGTGGGTTTAGTACTTTTTGTTAAGGAACATACGGGTCGGCACAATATCGAGGGCTGAGTGGCCTGAACTGTGCTGTAGTATTCTAGTGTTCTCGTGTTCTAGAGTGTGCGTGTCTGTGAAAGAGGGAGAGGGAGAGAAAGAAAGAGAGAGAGAATAAGAGAGGTGGTGTGGGGAGAAGATGACTGGCAGGGAGACTCATACCAGAGATATATGCAAATAAACAGTCAGAGGCACGAGAGGGAATATGGGTAGACTGACTGGGTTGCCATCATTTTCTGAAATAAACCTCGCAATATTATTGTGTATCGCATACCGAGAAAATGAAGTTTTATTACTCAGTTTCGCATTAAATTTTTCTGGAGCCTTGTGACCGATCAGAAATCGGAATGCAATGAAGATGGAGACTGAGCAACAGAACCAACTGAAAATTTGGAAATTGGGAGATAGGGTGATGATGCAGTATTCCTTTATGTTTTCTAGCAGGAGGACTGCACTTTGTGAGCAACAAGGGCAATATTTGTACAGTATTCCTAATCTGATATTGTACAAAAGTTCTGACATGAATTTCATAGGTCTCTTTCACCCTATTTCTATGGCTTTGAAATTGGCTAAAAGCTATTAGCAATCCCTTTGCCCTGACGACTATCTTCTTACCCACGTAGTAAATAGAAATCGCATATTTCCTTATATTTCTCGAACGGGAAGCATGCCCTCGGTTTTGTTTATATTAACCTTAACTGAAACTCTTCCTGATGTTGATCTAAAATCGTCCTTTAACCATTCTCCACATATGACCCATGTCCTTGTTGATGGATTAATTTTCGAGCAAAAGCTGTAAACCTCCTTACTTATACCATTAATGATTCTCATCACTTCAATCGTGTCTCCTGTAATTCTACGTCTACCTAAGCTAAGACGAATTATTTTTCTAATAATCGCTACTGAACATTGTCTAGATTTTGGATGGGATGTATGTATCAGGTCGTACAATGTACTTTCTTACGCAAGGGCCCCATTGTATATTTATATCTATTATTCCTACTTCCTATATACAATACTTTACACTTCCATAGATTTCCTGACAGTTATCTGCACATCCGGATTTTGATCAGCCTATTCCCCCTAATTATGTGTCACCGGCAAGAGTTACGAGATTATTTGTTCTGCGTTTATCCGAAACATTAAAGGAAATTTAAAAAAAAATCGTAGCCGAACCCAACCGCTCCCTGCCGAACCCCACTTTCAACATCTTCAGAACGGATCCTGTCAACAAAACACATAGTTTTCTGTTTTTTAGTGGCTGTTCTGCACCGATTCCCACACTTCACCCTGAATTCCTGCCTACTGAAATTTGATTATTAACCTTTTGTGGGGTACCTTTTCAAACAAAAACACCTTCGAAAAGTCGAGATATATGATCAACCGTTCCAATGTTATAATAAATTTTAGTTGCCTCTTCATAGGACTCTAGCATATTAGTAAAACACGATGTTACCTTTCTGAACGAATGCTGGATTTCTGCTAACCTGCCTGTTCTTATCATCTGTTTTTGCCCTCGTTTTTCATTGCTGTTTCCATTATCGCTACAAGGGTCTCTGCAGAAACCCTTCTCATATACCAGGGGAACGTTAGCCTATTTCCGGTCCTTGGGGATTTCACTACTCCTTAATCTATTTCGAAAAATACATGTTAGGGATTTGTATATACAATCACAGACCTCTTCACGCACACCAATGGAAATACGCCATCTGACATGGATTTACCAACTTTTAGCCTTTACAACTGAAACAGGATCTCACTTTCAAAGATCTTCAAGTCACATATAAAAACCTTACTTTTCTCTAAATATGCTGGCATATTGCTTCGCAGATGAATACTTCACCAAATTATGAGTTAAGGGTACCGCTATGTCCTTCTTTTCATTATTTAATACCTCTCTGTTATTGTGAACGCTGAGCTTCGTCCTTGTCTTTTCGTTTACTAATGAGTCAATGTAAATACCTTTTGGATTCGACCTCAGAATATGGGGAATATCCGTCTGACCCTGACCTTTGCAAGTCCAAAAGTCCCTCTTGCCTATAGCTCTTATATTTTTCATATGACCGATAGTTAACACCATCACAATAATTTCTTTACACCTTATATTGCTGTCTGTTGTTCAGGTTTTATGTATGTCCTTACTTATCCATGTACTCTTCTATAGATTTATACACGGAAGAAAAAAAATCACAAGTTGTAGGTGGTGACATGCATGTAATCTGATAATAAACTTTACTTTGAAATTTGAACCTTGCTCTGTTGTTTATAGTACTTCTCCCGACCTTGGGTATGAAAGACTCTTGCACTGCGAATATCTCTCTTCAAACCGGCTCCATTATAGTTCAATTGCCACAACGCCCAATTTGCGTTCTAAAGTCTAAGCCGCATCTGCACAAACTTTGCCTTTCTGAAACTCAGTGTAATGGTTTCGCTATTATTGATATACTCCACCCACCGCCAAAACCGAGACCAAAACTGTCATAATCACTTATCTCTGAAGGCTCAACAACTTCCGTTCTCAAAATTCTATCCTGCTTGATACAGTATATCAAACGTATACAGGACTCTTTTCTTGTAAGCGCATTAACTACCGGGTCGAAGAAGAATTATTTAATCACTCAATGAATTCACATTCCTCTGATCCGTTAGTCATTGGGTTCCCCCACTCAATATTTGGGAATTCAAAGTCACCCATAACCATTACATCACACTCAGAACTTCTTGTTTTTTTTTTATAATACTTTGATGGAGAAGTAGGCAATGAGGAACTGTCCTGAGTGTGGAAAGTACGCAGGTCATGGAGGCATGAAGTGAACTAAAACCGCTGTGATAAAGACTTGCATTGTTACTCATGGGAATGTGTGACGTGTGGAATTTAAACGAACCTCAAATGAAAGTGCTTAGTTGAGGATTGGGTAGAATGTCGGCAGGAAGGTAATGTCGGTAGGACTGATTAGAAGAAGCAATCAAGCGTTCATTGATGTGCTGACATTTTGTGAAGAGAAGATGTCCACCTTAAAGAGGAGACAACATATTTCCGTGAAGGATGGATACCAGAAGCGTAGAAATGGTGCATGCAAATCAATTTTAGAAAACGCGTTAAAGAAAAGAAAGGCACATTAAGCACATTAGCTTGTATCGAAATGGAAGGATTGAGGAACATGTGCACTGATTTAAACACATTATGCATGAAATACCGAAATCATTAACAGAAAAAAACCGTAACACTGGAGATCACATGAAATGTCTGATGGAGAAAGAAAAACTGCAGGAACGCTCCAGGACAGAGAAAGAAAAGCTTCAACTTGCCCATTGAGAGAGCAATAATGTGTGTTTTTGGATCTGAAATAGGAGGTGGCGTTAATGATGAAACTGGTGAACAACCTCCGTACGGCTATGGCGTTTAAAGGCAGTCCTCCTCCATACAGTTCCTTCCAGCATAAGACAGAAATAATACAGTACCACTGTCGGCGGCACTACTCTCACCCCCTTCTGCATTTGCGAACAGAGAGAAGACAAAATGGAAGGAAGCAATGGCAGGAAACTCAATCGACGATATAACATGCACTAGATTTTTTCAGCTTCAGAATATGAGGGATGTTGCTCAGGATGTTGTGATATCAGTGCCCGCGAATGATCACTGTGAGTCGTTACAGGTAATTGATCACCGGAAAGCAGTACATCGTCTAGGTATCACAAAGAACAGGAAATTGTTTGGACGATATTTACATCTGAGCGGCCTTATACAGCATAGCAGCCTTATAAAACCCCGAAATTACATCATTTACACTGGACTTTGCCGGAAATATAAAGATGGGGAAGGAAATGAAGAATTAAATAATCTGGTAAGTACTTTCTGGTATAAACAGCGGATTCCGCAAGATGTGTTAACCAAATATTTTTAAAAAAGTTGAGCGTCCAGCACACGACTGCATTTACATCAAAATCCAGAAATGATGTTCCAAGGCTTTCAAAGAATCCACATTATATCGATACAATTTAGAGCCAGAAGTCATGTATATTTGGTGTCGAATTTTAGTGTCTCGCATCACCGACGAATCTAGAAAGTATTGGTTAGCGTTTGATTTCTCGTTCCTTACACAGAGTGAAGCATCGAGATTATAACATGTGAATAAGAAAGTGCAGTTGTGAGGTTAAAAGTGTAGGTATCACACTAAAGGAATATACCTTCAGTACATTACTAAAGCGGTAAACACGATAGTTCCGGACTGTAGATGTTTTTGGCAAAGGTACCAGTAGTGTTCAATTATATTTATCAACGGTCGTAATATGGATTATTAAGCCTGATGCGATATGACGTAACGTTCATTTAATCTGAATCCTATCCTCAGAGACTGGAGGTGAGAAAAGTAGAAGTCACTGGAGGTTTGCTGACGCCGTGACGTCATTATCTAAGTATGTTGAATGTTAAGGTGCGGACGATACATATCCTCCATGGTTCCTATGCTATGGACTTGAGAATGTCGTTTAAAGTTTATACCTTCCTTGCGGAACATCACTGGCCCTGTCCTCCAAGCAGAATTCCCCCCTGTTAATAAGGCAATTCTGAGCGACGCAACCAGGTTTCCTGAGATGCAATGCCATCTGACTCTCTGAATGTGCTTGCTGTGAAAAACTCGGTCAAACCCTTTACAATATTAATACATCCTCCACCGACTGTTCTGAATTCATCCGATTTTTCTTACACTTTTCAAATAATTCAGCCAGGCCAACAAGGTACGACCTGCCCTCACAAAACCATGCGGCGTATCACCAACCAGAATACTTTTCTCCAGATTCTCATAAATTACCTCCCTAAGAATCCTCTCTAATAGCTTGCCCATTACTAACGGAAGACACAGTGACCTGTAAATCTCAGGACGATCTCTATTGTTTTTTTTGAACAAAGAAATATCATTTGCATCCTTCAATCCTTCAGTACTACTTCTATGGCCATTGAAGAAGCAACATATACATGTCCAAAAACCGGAGCAATATCTTCGGCCGCTTTCTCCGAAGTATATCGCTCCTAGAACCGGGGAATTATTTATTTTCATGCTTTACAAATTTCCAGCGCATAATTGCTATCATCGGACATTTGCCTTTTCATGCTCTCTCCACATTCATCAAGGTCTCGCTCACTGGAGAATACCAAAGCAAAGTATCATTAAGGTTTTTCACTGCCTCCTTGCACTTCAGAGCCATGGTTACTATCGCATCTCTGATCTGTCCCACATTTTCTCTCGTCACCGTCCTGCTATTTGCATACCTTAAGACCACTGTCTAAGGGCTTCCCATATCCCCTTCTAAGTTCATTGTTAATTTCCTTCCTAGCTATCTGGTGACTTTCCATAGCCCTGCCTATTCCTTTCTTTCAGAACTTTGAGTATCTTCTTGACGAAGTGTTCCAGATCTCTTGTTAACCAGCGCTACTTTACAGTATCTTCCGTTCCTCACCTCAGTGATTCAAGTCTATACTGAAAACTAATGCAAGTGTTCCATTAAAACTCATCTGTTGCTCATTTCAAGAAGCAAACCATTTCCCAAATTCGGCTCCCAAGTTCCTACATAATAGCACCAATTAAATACAATCCATACTGTCTGCTTCTATCCCGGTGAAAGATTATAGTAAATGTCGAATAGTTAACACGCGAAGACATCTGTCACCAAATACATTTCATTATCTGATATTAGATCCTGGAAGGACTGTTGTCTGGTCCGCCTGCTGGCTTATTGCCAGAACTCCTTTCTTGACGGAACTGAGAAATTCTGTCTTTTAATGCGAGGAAGTGCCAATGAATTTTTTGTGAAGTTTCTGTTGCCCGTGACAAAACCGTGTTCATATGGCACCTGTACAAAAGTTATCTTCAGCACAATTCCTCGCTATCTTCGTATATTTTTTTTTTAGGTGATAGGGTGTGGGGTGTGTGGTCAGTAAAGAATTCTCCCAAACAAACAATTTCTCCCTTTCTCCTTCTGTGTTTTCTCACAATCTATCAACAGACAACCACTCCCTGATTTCTTCCCTATATGTAGCTGCGATGCTCTCCCTGCGTTCCAATGACACTCCCTTTACTCTCTTTTACTCTATTCTGTCCATTTTGAAACATCTAAACCGGAGAATGTCCAGAAGCCATTCCTGCACTTGTGATTGTCAAGTCTCTGCAATAGTGCGGAATAATTTAACCAGTATTATACCATTGCATAGTTTGCTAACTTAACTTACTGAAGTGTGAAAGACTGCGTAGATTTTGCGTGATAAGGGTGGCCAGGAACATGGATGTTTGTATATATGACATAATTGCCAAACCTGCTCATTTTTAAAATATTGTATTAGTGAACTCCGCTGACTTACAATTGGACATGGGCGTTATCTGCACAGATGGCCTTTTAATGTAAACACATTCTTCATTGCATTCTTGAGCTCTTTTCTGAATTTCCTCGGTGTCAGTCTATAGATACGATTATTGGTGCACACACTGAGCATTTGCTAATTGTACCCAAATTGTTGTAGTATATATACCAGGAAACTCAAATATTTTCTTGATGAAAATAGTTTTGCTGTTGCAATTTCAGGGAACAAGCTATATAGGACAGCCAGAATAATACGAAATTGGCTGATATAGCAAGCAACAAAATCATCTATTTTCTGTGTTTTTCCACTTCGGTATCGTTCAGATTATCACTGCCGTTCCGAACCCTTTGCAGACTCTATTTGCGGCAACGATATGTCTTACTGTTAACCCACTGCACTGTAAATTTAACCGATTGGTAACAACGGTGTAAATACGCTACCCAGTGTTTCGTATCCTCTCCACAGGGGTGAAGTAGTGTATTCGTGAGTGAAGGTGCAACGCCACGGTATGTTGTCAATAATTATGTAAGGTTCAACAACAAAGTACAACGGGACACATTTCCCGCAGATCACTGCAATTACGGTCATGATCACCAACGTTGCTGTTCTCTCCGTGCAGTATCTTTCCTGCAGCTTTCGACAACATATTGCGATGAAAAGACTGAAGGTAAAAGTGACCGTAAAACAAACAGAACAATCTATCGTTGCAACAACAGAGATAAATGTCAGAGCGGATACAGGAGTGATGAGCAGGGATCTGGAATACATGTAGATATAGTTGGTTTGCTCCACTAAACCCACAACGATAATATCCATCAGATCCGCTCTTGCCATTCCAAACAGGTAACGGGTGATGTATTTGGATTGTCCAAATTTTTCCCAGACAGGATCACAATCACCGTTAAATTAACTGTCAGAAATTTGGGGGAAGGGGTGAAGAAACAGAAACATCGTTAGCTGCAACTGTCTGAATTCCCACCATTCTTCCGATGCTACGCAGGGTATATATTTTTTGAAAGTCGACAGCAGAAATGCAGTCTGTGCGGGCTCCGTCGGTGCCCTCCAACATGTTGACTATAATGGAATGGAGGTGCAGTGGGTTGGCGACCTTCCGACTGTTTAGGTCGAGGCATCTGATTTCCACGATTCACATGAATGGTCGATCACTCCGGAAACAACAGCATTCCCATTATGACCAGTGAAACATCTGAAGGGATTTTATGCAGTGAGAGCAAAGTGGAATCAATGAGATATAAAGCACAAGTTCTCATTTACTGATATATGGAAGAACAGACCCAAGTGTCGAAAATAGACTGGCCGGTCAAATTTGAAAAATCTGTCATGTTGTTTTTCTAAAGTCGTAGCGTGTGTACTGACAGAGACTCAGACCTAAAAAACCATAGACCGGTAGCTCTTCAGAAACCCGCAAAGGTGAAATTGTGAAACTATGTCAACATCAGCATCGACGTAATTGAGAGGAAAAAAATGACATCGAAAGAAATATAGAAAATGAAAGCAAAGCTATCATATGCTTGAACTACGTGTGCTGCCAATTTTTTCAGACAAATGTAGAATTTGTGCTGGGTAAAATTCCAAACTCTTCAGCGGAAGAAAAGCAACACGACGGCACGTTCATACTGCGTAGTGACCAGCTCCAGTATCTTACCAGGGACCCCAATGGCTACAAGTGCAGGATAGAAAATGGCCGCAATGTATAAATCGCAGGATATTTCATATTACGTTAGAAGTAGCGTTGATTTGTACAGAACGTTCCAACTGTTAATATGGACCGGTGATCTGTGTTACAGAGTTATGTGCAATTGATTGCAATTCCACTGAGGTAATATGAGAGAGAGAGAGAGAGAGAGAGAGAGAGAGAGAGAGAGAGAGAGAGAGAGAAGAGGAGAGAGAGAGAGAGAGAGAGAGAGAGAGAGAGAGAGGAGAGAGAGAGAGAGAGAGAGAGAGAGAGAGAGAGAGAGAGAGAGAGAGAGAGAGAGAGAGAGAGAGAGAGAGAGAGAGAGAGAGAGAGAGAGAGAGAGAGAGAGAGAGAGAGAGAGAGAGAGAGAGAGAGAGAAGAGACACTGGGGAAACCGGTAGCTTCAGCTTGTCACAGCTGATGTTTGGAACTCTCCTGTGCCCAAAAGGGTGGGTTGATCATAGGCACGCAGTGCATAACGAATAAGTGTGTGTCACTTCGTGTAATCCACTGGAGTGGATTTTGGAATATCCTGTGGGAGCACTTGTGTAACCTTTGCCTGTATGTGGTGTGGTAACCACTCAAAGACGATATTCCTGTGGCAGGTCAGTTTTGATGATAATTCGTATGTGGATTTGGACCGACTCGACGGGCAAGATCTTCGACGACAGTTATCTCGTTTTACCAACGTGGAATCTGTGGAATTCGAGGTGAATCGCCTCGAATTTCTATTAATTATAAAATCTCTCTCCAATCATCACATATTCTGTGTATTACTGAACCGTACTAATTGTCATCCTAAGAATTTAATAACTATTCCTAAGTTTGTTAGTTGCAGACACACACACCCATAACACTGCTAACTTTTCGAGCAAACACGAGGAAATCTGCAGATGCTGGAAATTCAAACAGCACACACAAAATGCTGGTTGAACACAACAGGCCAGGCAGCATCTATAGGAAGAAGAACTGTCGACGTTTGGGGCCGAGACCCTTCGTCAGGACTAACTGAAAAGAGAGATACTAAGAGATTTGAAAGCAGTGTGGGGAGAGGGAAATGCGAAATGATAGGAGAAGACCAGAAGGGGTGGGATGAAGCTAAGAGCTGGAAAGGTGATTGGCGAAAGTGATACAGAGCTGGAGAAGGGACGGGAGGCCTCGGGAGAAAGAAAGAGGGAGGGAGGAAGCACCAGAGGGAGATGGAGAACAGGCAGGGTGATGGGCAGAGAGAGAGAAACAATAAACAAACAACTAAATATGTCAGGGATGGGGTAAGAAGGGGAAGAGGGGCATTAACGGAGGTTAGAGAAGTCAATGTTCATACTATCAGGTTGGAGTCTGAATGGCCACCATTCAGGTCGCCAGACAATCCTTCCAGGTGATGCGACACTTCACCTGTGAGTCGCTGGTGTGGTATACTGTGTCCGGTGCTCCCGGCGTGGCCCTCTTATAATTTGATGAGACCCGACGCAGACTGGGAGACCGTTTCGCTGAACACTTAGGCTCGGTCCGCCAGAGAAAGCAGAATTTCCCAGTGGCCACACATTTTAAATTCCACGTCCCATTCCCATTCTGATATGTCTGTCCATGGCCTCCTTTACTGTCAAGATGAAACCACACTCAGGTTGGAGGAACAACACCTTTTATACTGGCTGGGTAGCCTCCAACTAGATGGCATGAACATTGACTTCTCTAAATTCCGTTAATGCCCCTCCTCTCCTTCCTCCATCCCTGACATATTTAGTTGCTTGTTTTTGAAAAAGAATGAGAGGGGATCTGATTGAAACATATAAGATTATTAAGGGATTCGACACTCTGGAGGTAGGAAGCATGTTCCCGCTGATGGGTGAGTACAGAACTAGAGGCCACAGTTTAATAATAAGGGGTAGGCTATTTAGAACAGAGATGCGGAAAAACTTTTTCACCCAGAGAGTGTTGGATGAGTGGAATGCTCTGCTCCAGAAGGCAGTGGAAGCCAAGTCTCTGGATGCTTTCAAGAGAGAGTTAGATAGAGCTCTTGTAGATAGCGGGGTCAAAGGATATGGGGTAAGGGCAGGAACTGGGTACTGATTGTGGATGATCAACCATGATCACAGTGAATGGCGGTGCTGGCTAGAAAGGCCGAATGACCTACTTCTGCACCTACTGTCTATTGTCTATTGTCTATTATAAAATAATTTAAGATTTAAACTGGAAATAAAAACAGATATTATCTTTTGTGTGTTACAGGTTTAACTGAACATGAAAAGAGGATGTTTTTATTTGTTGCTGCGATGGCATTAATCATGGCCAAGGATGGTCTTGTTCCAGAGTCCGTGCAGCGGATTAACGATTCACCAGTTATATCGTTGCTTAGAAAACAGTTAGTGAACAAAAAACAAACATATTTTCTCAATGGGTAATACGGTCTAACAAAGGAGAAATGGTGGACTGAAGAAGAACTTTAAAATCCAATGCACTGACACAGATGAGTATATGTAGCACTATGTTGATTCTGTGCTGCAGCCATTGCCTCACTTGACTGCAGATTGGATACATTTTGAGGAGAAAGCAAAAGAGATCATCCATCAATGAAATAAACACACTTAAGTAATTGAAGCACACGCTGGAAAGGCAAAAGGAAAGTTTGGTGACCATGGCTTTTGGAGAAAGTTTTGGAGTTTTCAAATACATCCGGGAATAAGAACGACTGTGCAGGCGCATGGACGTCAGCGAGTTAGACCGGCGGGAAGAGTATAAAAGGAAACAGCTTTGTAGAGCGGGTGACATGCCCCCTGCTGCAATCGCTCAGCCACGCATTTATCCTCCAACTCACACTATTCCTATTCTCACTGCCGCCTGGCACAGGCAGTAATCCCGCGATTACTACATTTGCGGTCCGGCTTCTCAACTTCTCAACTTAATAATTTTTCTGGATCTATTCCCTTTTCCTACCTATGTCATTGTTACCAAAATGTACCACGACCTCTGGCTGTTCTCCCTTTCAAGCATATCTTAGACGCGATCTGAAACATCTGAAACATCCAGGACCCTGGCACCCGGGAAGGAAACTAACATCCGAGTTTCTTTACTGCTTCCACAGAATCGCAAGAAGGAAACTCTTCTTCTTCTTGAAGAGGTGTTCCATATCTCTGATCAGCCAAAATTACTTTGTGGGGCAATCTGATCCCCGGCTCACTGAAAGATGCCAATGCTGAACCCCAATCAAGTGCTCCATTAACAATCATTATATTTCTCTTGTGCATTTGAAGGAAAAAAAATCGCCTCCTAAATCGACTCACTTGTTCCTACCCAATAGTTTCAATTAAGTGCTTGCTATATTCTCTGCTGCTTTCCCAGAGTAAGGTATGTCGACTAGCTGTGCGCTATAGTTCTGAAAGGCTGACATGCAGAGAAATCAGTTTCCCGATCCGTTTCACTTTCTAGTATTAGCACAGGATGGACTGTTCACGAGTCCGCCTGCCCGCCAGGTCTCCTTCCTGTACACAACTGAGAAACATTATCACATTTAAGCCTTGTATTTTTATCAATAAATACTGTTAAAAATAGTACCATCAGACTTCAACGGACCTCTCTATCTTTGGTGGTAAGTGACCCAGTTACGGGGTACGTAACAATACGAACTTTACTGCGGTTTCCTGTCATGGTGAATATTTTAATTGCTGCTTTTCCAGAACAATTACCGACAATGTCATTACTGACCATGATGACGACAACATTGGTAAACCAGGCCCATCACTGACTAGACTAATAATACTGTTGTCTCAGCAGACTTATCAGTGACACACAGTTTAAAGAATCATTTATTAATGGACAGTGATTTAAAGTGACGAGAGACAATAGGAAGTGTCGGGACCACTTTGACCAATTAATTGGGTAGGTATATGGAAAGAGGAACCTCGGGATGTGTTTAAGGTATACACTTCCACAGCATTCAAAATGTAATTGGACAGTACGTGGATAGGAAGGCTTTAACAGGGTAAGACCAAAGGGGGGCAAATGAAGATAGCTTAGATGGTACGAACCGCTTGGCCGCCGTTTCTACATCCGGTAACTAAGATTATTTATTTAAGAACTGGAACATTAGTAGCTTCTCCGATACGGTACCTGAGTTGTGATTCATTTCCGATTTCGGGCAATTGCGGTAGCTGGATTTCTGTCATCGTTCATGGAGGGCAAATTATGAAAAATCACAACGTTCACATGAGGTTATTTTGCTTGTCAATATATACAAGGTCAGTTCGAAGCACGTGACTGATGCATCTGGATAAAACTTGTCCTCACATCCTATATCTTTGCGTTCAAGGGAGCAGCATCAGGTGCCATACTACGGAGCTTTTTGTACAACTCCAGTGTGGGATCATGCACGGGTTCTGTTGTAAGGACAATATTGTAAATCCATTTCTTTTTTTCCTTTGTGATTCAACAGCTGAATGTACTTACAATGAAATAATGAATCGTGAAAGTGTTGAAGTCTGTAGAAGTACAAATTTATCAGGATGACATGCCATCTACCCATCAGCCACTTGAAGTAAATCAGGGAAAGGCAGGTGGTAAAGAATATTTATCGGTCATTCAGTGATCTGACCCATTGAATACTGGAGGGAAACCACTGGCCGATAGTTGAACTCGCCAAAGTACATTTATGCCAACACCACAATGTCTTCCTGCTACCAGTTGTCGTTACGGATTCTCAGGCAACGTATTGAGTTGGTCATGGCAGCTGAGATCGGCCCCGTGGTTTGTTCATCCTGCAGCATGTGGGAAATTAGGGACTCTTCCAGTGTCCCTGACGACTATCTGTGCAGGAAGTGTGTCCAGCTGCAGATTCTGGCAGATCGCATTGAGCGTCTGGAGCTGCGATTGGATTCATACTGGAGCATCCGCGATGCTGAGAAAGTCGTGAATAGCACGTTCAGTGAGTTGGCCACACCGCAGGTAAAGGCTACACAGGCAGAAAGGGAAGGTGTGGCCACTAGACAGCGTAGCAGTAGGCAGGTAGTGCAGGAGTCCCCTGAGGTCATCTCCCTCCTACACAGATATACTGTTTTGGATACTGTTGGGGGAGATGTCTCATCAGGGGAAGGCAGAAGCAGCCGAGTTCATGGCACCATGGGTGGCTCTGCGACACAGGAGGGAAGGAAAAGGAGTGGGAGAGCTATAGTGATAGGGGATTCGATTGTAAGGGGAATTGATAGGCGTTTCTGCGGCAGCAAACGAGACTCCAGGATGGTATGTTGCCTCTCTGGTGCAAGGATCAAGGTTGTCTCTGAGCGGCTGCAGGACATTTTGGAGTGGGAGGGTGAACAGCCAGTGGTCGTGGTGCACATAGGTACCCACGATATAAGTAAAAAAAACGGGATGAGGTCCTACAAGGTGAATTTAGGGAGTTAGGAGATAAACTAAATATTAGGACCACAAAGGTAATAATCTCTGTATTACTACCAGTACCACGTGCTAGTCAGAGTAGAAATAGGAGGATATTTCAGACGAATACGTGGTTTGAAAAATGGTGCAAGGGGGAGGGTTTCAAATTTCTGGGGCATTGGAACCAGTTCTGGGGGAGGTGGGACCGGTATAACCAGGATGATCTGCACCTGGGCTGGATTGGAACCAATGTCCTAGGGCAGGGGTGGGTAAACTTTTTGACTTGTGGGCCACAAAGGGTTCTAAAATTTGACAGGGGGGTCGGACCAGGAGCAGATGGATGGAGTGTTTTGGCAATACACCTCATAAGAGAAAATAAAATATCATGGGATATGTAGAAAACATGTGCTTTAATTTCAATTGAAAATGAACAAATGCATTACAACAAAATATCTGTCTTTGAAGTCCCATGGTATTCAGCTATTTATTGAAATGACTTTTAAAACACTGAAAATTAAATGAATAAAATACAGCTTTTTTTAAATAGTAACAGTTATTATTTTAAAGCACTGAAAACTCTGTTATCCTTCAAGATATTATTATCATCACTCTCCTCCTGACTGTCTTTATTTCAAAAACGGTAGGAGATGCAGGTCTACTTGTCCTGTTCCTTCTTATTCAATTGTCCCCTGTGCCAAAACTCAACAACGACCAGCACAAGGACAGAACAGTGACAGCGCGCCAGTATGCGGAGTGCGTTATTTGATCTGGAGCGCATTTTTTATTGTGAGAACGTACGTGCACCTGCGCACTACTCATGTCCATCACTTAACATAAATGACATGTAACATGTAAGGCTTATTGAAAAAAATTTTTTCAAATGCATTTTTTACATAACACAACGAAGAAACTTATTTTTAATTTCAGTGGGAACAGTGTTGTTGGTCTCCCTTTTTAGCCAGCGCATCAAAATCTGGATTTAGTCTTGTTGTGGCGATTCTCAGGATGGATCTGAGGTGTTGGTCAGTTAACTTGGATCTGTGGTTGGCTTTGTTGATGTTCATGACGCTGAACGCCTGTTCACACAAATAGTTCAAGCCGAACAACGCCAGCATCTTCTGTGCCGTTCTCCGGAGGTTTGGAAACACCTCTTTACCAAGTGAAGCATAAAAGTCATTCAGTTTAAGAGAGTTGAACTTCTCTTTTAAGATGGGGTCAGACTGAAGGTCGATCAGTTCCAGCTGTAGCTCCTCTGGTGCTGTTTCAGGATCTTGTGACAGGGGACAGGCCACCAACTGAAGTGACTTCTCAATTTTTTTCAAAATCAGAAAAGCGACGGCAGAATTCTCTGTGCAGCGCATCCAGTGACTCGCTGTATTTTTTCACATTTGCGCCGGCCTCTTCCAGCGTGGCTAGTGTGGGAAAATGACTGAATAACTTATTCAAAATTTGCCTGAAGAAGAAAGCCAGCTTGGATTTAAAGGCTTTCACGTTTGTGTACATGTCATGCACAAACTGATCCTTCCCCTGTAGCTTCACGTTCAGTTCATTCATGCGTCAAAATATATCCACAGCAAACGCAAAGTCACTTAGCCAGCTCTTGTTGCTCAGCTCAGGAAATTCGCCGGCCTTCCTCAGTAACTCCAAAAATGCACCGATCTCCTCTTTGAGCTCCCATACTCGTTGAAAAACTTTGCCCAAACTTAACCAGCGGACACGGGAGTGATAAAGTAGGTCCTGGTGATCCGCATCAGTTTCCTCCAGGAACGTGATGAACTGACGGTGCTGAAGTCCCCTTGCACGTATAAAGTTGACAAGTTTTACGACAGGATTCACAACATGATTCAGCTGTAATACCGATTTACATAGAGATTCCTGGTGGATGATGCAGTGAAGAAAAATAACATCCTGGTCAGGATTTTCATCTTTCACTTTATTCTGTATTCTCCTCAGCAGGCCGACATGTTTCCCTGTCAAATTAGGAGATCCATCTGTGGTGACGTTGATAAGTTTACTCAAAGGGAGCTTCATATTTTTGATGACAGCAGACACCCGGTCTTACAAGTCCTCTCCCCGTGTTTTTCCTTTCAGAGACTCCATTGTCAAAAACTCCTCCGTTATTTCAAAAGTATTGTTAATTCCTCGGATAAAAATGAGGAGCTGAGCAGTGTCTTTTACATCGTTGCTTTCATCCAGTGCTACTGAATATAACGTGAACGACTCTGCCTTTTTATGTAAGTCGCTGGTTATATCTTCATCTATCAGTTCCACACGGCGAGTCACTGTCCTGCGTGATAAACTGATGTTTTCAAATTTGTCTTTGCTCTCCGGACACAATACACCTGCTGTCTCCACCATACATTCTTTTAAAAACTTGCCTTCAGACAGAGGCTTGCTGGCCTTTGCTAATTTGAATGACAGCATAAAACTCGCCTTGGTACTTGACTCATGAATGGCAGTTTGACGGTGAAAAATAAATTGTTCAGCCTGTAAATTAGCTGCCAACCTCTGAGCATTAGCTTCCCGTTCTTTCGTTGACTAGTTGCTAGCATAGTTGGCATGTTTTGTGGCAAAGTGACGGCTGATATTATATTCTTTAAAAACCGCCACAGTCTCTTGGCATATCAGGCATACAGCAGTTGATCGGTGTTCGGTAAAAAGATATTTAGTGTCCACTCCTTATTAAACACCCGACATTCTCTATCCACTTTTCTTTTCTTAGCTCCACTCATCTTCACAGAAGGGGTGAGAGGTCAAAGAGTAAAGCGCAAATGTTGAATAATACGCTGCACCTCAACAAAGGTCAATGTATATAGAGTGCGTCATCTATTGGGAAAACGCCAGAATTGCGGGGAAAAAACGTTAACAAGGTTTATTAATATAATTTCATCAAGTTCTGCGGGCCGGATTAAAAAGCTTAACGGGCCACATATGGCCCCCGGGCCGTAGTTTGCCCATGCCTGTCCTAGGGGGAGCGTTTGCTACTGCTGTTCAGGAGGTTTTAAACTAATGTGGCAGGGGGATGGGAACTAGTGCAGAGAGACAGAGGGGTGTAAAATGAGGGGAGAAGCAAAAAGTAGTAAGCTGAAAAGTAAAAGTGGCAGGCAGGCAAATCCAGGGCAAAAAGCAAAAAGGGCCACATTCCAACATAATTGTATAAGTGCTAACAGTGTTGTAAACACAATCCTGAAGGCTTTGTGTGTCAATGCGAGGAGCATTCGTAACAAGATTGATGAATTTAATGTGCAGATAGTTATTAATGAATATGATATAGCTGGGATCACCGAGACATGGCTCCAGAGGTCTCAAGATGGCGCTCATGGAGTAAACCGCACTTAGGCTTTGCTCCAAAACATTTACGTTTTTTAGCCTACAAACACCCCTTAAACTTATTCTAAAGGGGTTTAAATATACTGAATTCTTCTTTTTAAACTATTTGATTTATTCTCAACTTGCTGAAATGTCTAAAGTAAAAGAACCGAAACAGACGAAAGAATTGGTAACTTTAGAAGCAGTTGCGAAGATTGTGGAAGCTAAATTTGAAGAGATGGAGGAAAAATTATTCAAAAGGCTTTCGAAGTATGACGATCGTTTGAAATCACTCGAAGAAAAGTTTCTGGAACTTTCACTGGAATCACAAAAACAACAGGCAAGCATTTTGGCTCTTGAAGAAGCCGCTCGTAAGAAAGATCGTATGATTGAAAAGATACAAGAAGAGCAAACCTCGACTTCTCAACAGATGGATCGTTATAAAGTTAAAATTACGGATTTGGAAAATCGCTCTCGAAGGCAAAATCTCCGGTTAATTGGGATCCCGGAAGGATTTGAAAGCGGTGATCTTACCGTTTTCTTCTCTAAATTTCTAGTGGATGTCCTGGGCAAAGAGGTCCTGGATCCCCCCCCCCCCCCCCAATAATCGATCGAGCACATCGGGTAACAAGATTTTATGCAAGTTCAAGTTCGAAGCCGCGGCACATAATTTTGCGGATACACTACCCTCATATCAAAGATCGCTTGATCCGTGTGGCTCGTAAAAAAGGTATGATAATCCATCAAAATTTCAAGTTTCGTATCTTGGAAGACTATAGCCCAGAAGTATTACGGGCTAGGCTGGCTTTCAGATCGGTTATGTCGAATTTCCACCAGAAAGGCTACAAGCAAGCGCTGTTATTCCCAGCACATCTGAGAGTCGCCCTGGAAGATGGAACTGTTCGGCTGTTTAAATCGCCAGCGGATGCTCAAGGTTTCCTGGATCAATGACATTCTATTGGGCTGATCAGTGTAATTTAGCCTATAGATTTGGTTCTATTATGGATTGATATATGGGTCCTTTTTTTTATATGGCTTGCATATATTTTTTATATACGATTAAAGCTTTCTTTATTTTCCTGCTGGGTTTATGCTGATTTTATAGTTTTTCATATTATTAATCTATTTGCGTTGAAAATGACCGATTAGGATCTCTCTTTTGTTTTTCTTTTTTTTAAAATAAAAAAACGATATACGCTTTCTTTTATACTTTTAACATCTGAATATTAAGACTGAGGGAAAAAAATGGCGTTTCTTCTTCCCGACTGACTCCAGTGTTTGGAGCGTCATAACTGTTTTGATGTATTTGAAAGTTTGAAACTTTTATTTATTGTTTTAATTCTTTTCTTTTAACTTTTTTTGTTTATATACATTTATAACACTAATTTTATATCTTAACTTTTGTAGTATTAACCCTTTTTATAATGTGGGTTGTGTGTATTTTCTTAACTCTATTACGTTCGAGTTGCCGTCTTGAGACATGGGGGTAGTTTTAGTATTAGCTCGCTCGCTTGCCTTTTTTGGCTTTTTTCTTGGGGTTTCAAGGGTGGTGGGAGGGGGATCTTTCTTTCTTTTTTTGTTTTTTGCTTGCTTTTCGCTTAGTTTTATTTTATGGGCGCATATGAAACTACAAAAATGGCTGCAGTGCTATGACTTCCGGTTTCCTTTTGAACTTACTTCCTTCTTCCGGGTTCATGAGTTCACTTTTCTTTCGAACTTATGTATTAACTGTAATATATACTGTCAAGATGGTTAAGACTATTAATTTCGTTTCTTGGAATACTAATGGTTTAAATCATCCGATCAAACGGAAAAAAAGTATTCAATGTATTCCATAGAATGAATGCTAATGTTATCTTTATACAAGAGACTCATGTAAGGAAGATGGATAGTCAGAGCTTGTTTAGGTTCTGGAAGGGCCAACAGTACCACTCAAATGTGCAAGCCAAAGTGAGAGGTGTGTCTATTTTCATAGACTCATCTACTGCTTTTATACATCATGAAACAATTTCAGATCCGCAGGGTAGATTTTTGCTTATTACTGGTTTACTTTGTAATCAAAAAGTTCTTCTAGTTAATGTTTATGCTCCAAATACTGATTGTCCTGAATTTTTTAAATGTTTATTTACATCCTTTCCCAATCTGAATCAATATAGATTGATAATGGGCGGGGATTTTAATTGTTGTTTAAACCCTGTGATGGATAGGTCCAAGCCCATTCAAATTTTGCCGAATAAATCGGCTTCTCTTATTAATTCCTTTATGAATGATTCAGCTATTTGTGAAATTTGGCGTTTTTTACACCCTAATGACAAAGAGTTTTCATACTTTTCCCATGTCTATCAAAGTTATTCAAGAATTGATTACTTTTTCATTGATCAGCATTTACTTACAGATGTCATGGATTGTAAATATGACTCAATTACCATATCTGATCATGCACCTTTGAAGTTATCTATTAAGGTGACGGATTCATATATTAGTACGAAAAGTTGGAGGCTTAATCCTGTTCTTTTGCAGGACTCTGACTTTATTAACTTTATTAAACAGCAAATTGATTTGTTTTTCTCAATAAATTCTACAGCAGAGATCTCTAGTGGAATTGTATGGGATACTTTTAAGGCATATATTCGTGGACAGATTATTTCATATTCTGCTGGAGTTAGGAAACGAGCTAATTCCAAAATATTAACATTAGTTGATAAAATTAAGGCAATTGATAAGATCTACTCATCAACTCCTAGTAAAGAACTTTATAAAGAAAGAGTGGAACTCCAAATGGAACATAGTTTACTATTAACCTCCTCGATTGAAAGTCAGTTAATTAAATCGAAAGCTCAATTTTATACATATGGAGATAAGTCAGGTAAACTACTAGCTAATCAATTGAAAATTGCTTCAGATAAGCGACAAATTACTAGGATTCGTAAACAAGATGGTACTTTGACGATTGACCATAAAGAGATAAATAAAGCCTTTCAAGATTTTTATAATTCCTTATATCAATCAGAATGTACTAAGGACTCTTCTATTATGAATGAATTTTTAGGGAAATTGAATATTCCAAAAGTAACTGTTGAAGATAACGTATTTTTGGATACACCTATTACCGAGTCTGAAATAGAAAAGGCTATTTTTTCAATGAACTCGGGTAAAGCTTCAGGTCCAGATGGTTTTTCCGTAGAATTTTTTAAATCCTTTTCTTCTATACTTTCTCCTTGGCTTTCTAAAATTTTTAAAGATGCATTAAGTATAGGTAAACTACCACAATCTTTTTATGAAGCTTCTATTTCTTTAATTCTTAAAAAAGATAAAGACCCGACTGAATGTG
Source organism: Hemitrygon akajei (assembly GCF_048418815.1). Classification (NCBI taxonomy): domain Eukaryota; kingdom Metazoa; phylum Chordata; class Chondrichthyes; order Myliobatiformes; family Dasyatidae; genus Hemitrygon; species Hemitrygon akajei. Next base: position 55,913,273 of record NC_133131.1, read on the forward strand.
CATCCTATCGACCTATATCTTTGTTGAATACGGATTTTAAGATTTTTAGTAAAATTTTAGCTATTAGATTAGAAAATATATTACCTCGGATTATTTCTGAGGATCAGACCGGATTTATTAAAAATCGCTATTCATCTTTTAACATTAGAAAATTAATTAATATTGCTTATACCTCTACATCTAAAATCCCAGAATGTATTATCTCTTTGGATGCCGAAAAAGCATTTGATAGAGTCGAATGGTCATATTTATTCAATACATTGCAACATTTTAATTTTGGATCAAAATTTATATCATGGATTAAGTTAATATATCATAAACCTTTAGCTTCGGTTTTTACCAATAATCAAAAATCCCCTTTTTTTCAATTATTTCGCGGTACAAGACAAGGCTGTCCTTTGAGCCCTTTATTATTTGATATTGCTTTAGAACCCTTGGCTATAGCTATTCGTGAATCACCCAATATTTTAGGCATTACCCGTGGAGAGACGATGTATAAGGTATCATTATATGCTGACGATTTATTATTATATATATCTGATCCTGAAAGATCTATTCCTGCTATTTCTTCTTTACTTGCTCAATTTAGTAATTTTTCTGGTTATAAATTGAATTTTAATAAGAGTGAACTTTTTCCATTAAATATGTATATTCCAATTTATAATCATGTACCATATAGAATCGTTACAGATTATTTTACCTATTTAGGTATTAAAATTACTAAAAAACATGAAGATTTGTTTAAAACTAATTTTTTACCCTTAATAGATCAAATTAAGCAACTTGCTAATAGATGGTCCCCACTATCTTTGTCTTTGGTAGGCAGAGTTAATGCCATTAAGATGATGATATTACCTAAATTTCTATATTTATTTCAAGCATTACCAATTTTTATCCCTAAATCTTTTTTTGATATGGTTGACTCTAAAATATCTTCCTATTTGTGGCAGAACAAAAATCCTAGATTAGGCAAAAAATATTTACAGAAGCCAAAGAAGGAGGGCGGCTTGGCTTTACCAAACCTAAGATTTTACTATTGGGCAGTTAATATACGGTATTTGATATTTTGGACACAAGAATTGACTACAGTAGCTGGCCCACAATGGGTAAATTTGGAATGTAAATCTGGGCAAGATTTCTCATTGATCTCAATCTTAGGATCTTCACTTCCTTTTTCGTTACTCAAAATTAATAAACAGATAACTAATCCCATAGTTATGTATACATTACGAATCTGGTTTCAATTTCGTAAATCTTTTGGCTTGAATAAGTTTATACTGTCAAGTCATATAATATCTAATTACTTCTTTCGGCCATCATCTATAGATCAAGCTTTTTTCCTATGGAAAACAAAAGGTATAACATGTTTTCGTGACCTGTTTTTGGATGATAACATTATGTCCTTTGAACAGTTATCTAACAAATACAATTTATCTAAAACCCATTTTTTTAGATACTTACAAATTAGAATTTTTCTATATAATGAATTAAAGTCTTTTTCGAAAGAATGTCCATTGGACATTACAGAGAGAATTCTAACTCTTAATCCTTATCAAAAGGGTTTAGTAGCTATCATTTACAATATGATTATGAAGATACAGCCAGATATATCAGAAAAAATTAAGAAGGAATGGCAGGAAGAATTGCATTGCCCTATATCTACTGAGCAATGGGAAAAATTTTTATTATTGGTAAACTCATCCTCTATTTGTGCTAAACATGCTCTAATACAATTCAAGGTTGTACATGTCTAAAAATAAACTTGCTCGATTTTATTCTTATGTTAATCCAACCTGTGATAGATGTCATTCTGATATTGCTACATTGACCCATATGTTTTGGTCTTGTCCTTGTTTACAAAGCTATTGGAAGGATATTTTTAATATCATTTCAAGAGTTTTAAATATTAATCTTCAACCACATCCTTTTACTGCAATTTTTGGTCTACCTATGATAGATAATATGTGTCTATCTGCTTCATCTCAGCGAATGATTGCATTTGTTACACTAATGGCTAGAAGATCTATTTTATTGAACTGGAAAGAAATTAATCCTCCAACTGTATTTCAGTGGCTCTCTCAAACCATTTCCTGTTTGAGTTTAGAAAAAATTAGAAGTGTGGTCTTTAACTCCTCAGTTAAATTTGAGGAAACTTGGAGACCATTTATTCAACATTTTCATGCGAATTAAATGGTCTGATCCTGAACCTTATTGTTACCATCCTGAATTGTATAAATGGAGGTTCGGAGTCATTGGCACTACTGTATGTATTTAACATTATACAATTGCCCATGTTAGTTTTTTTTATATATTGTTTTTTTTTCTTCTTTTTTTTGGCGTTTTTTTTTGTGCTTTTCGTTTTAAATCCTTCAAATTAATATTATAAGTTTGGGAGACTTTTTACATTGATAATATATAATTGATTATTAATGAATCTATTGTGTACTCTCAAATGTTTTTGTACTTATATTTTACTTATGTTATTTTCTTAAAATCAATAAAAAGATTTGAAAAGAAAGAGACATGGCTCCAGGGTGACGAAGGATGCGAGCTGGCAGGGAACATAAAAACTGACTGTAAAAGCTTTTATAGAAACGTGAAAAGAAAAAGATTGGTCAAGACAAATGTAGGTCCCTTACAGTCAGAAACTGGTGAATTGATCATAGGGAACAAGGACAGGGCAGACCAATTGAATAACTACTTTGGTTCTGTCTTCACTAAGGAGGACAAAAATAATCTTCTGGAAATAGTAGGGGACCGAGGGTCTAGTGAAATCGAGGAACTGAGGGAAATACATGTTAGTAGGGAAGTGGTGTTAGGTAAATTGCAGGGATTAAAGGCCGATAAATCCCCAGGGCCAGATGGTCTGCATCCCAGAGTGCTTAATGAAGTAGCCCAAGAAATAGTGGATGCATTAGTGATAATTTTTCAAAACTCCTTAGATTCTGGATTAGCTTCTGAGGTTTGGAGGGTGGCTATTGTAACCCCACTTTTCAAAAAAGGAGGGTGAGAAAAACTGGGGAATTATAGACCGGTTTGTCAGACATTGGTGGTGGGGAAAATGCTACACGCGGTTATCAAAGACGAAATAACAGCACATTTGGAAAGAGGTGAAATCATCGGACAAATTCAGCATGGATTTGTGAAAGGAAAATCATGTCTGACGAATCTTATAGAATTTTTTGAAGATGTTCCTAGTAGAGTGGATAGGGGAGAGCCAGTGGATCCGGTATATTTAGATTTTCAAATGGCTTTTGACAAGGCCCCACACAGGCGATTGTTGTCTAAACTTAAAGCACACGATATTGCGGGTATGGTATTGATGTGGATAGAGAATTGGTTGGCAGGCTGGAAGCAAAGAGTGGGAGTAAACGGGACCTTTTCAGAATGGCAGGCAGTGACTAGCAGGGTACCGCAAGGCTCAGTGCTGGGACCCCAGTTGGTTACAATATATATTAATGATTTAGACGAGGGAATTAAATGCAGCATCTCCAAGTTTGCGGATGACACGAAGTTGGGCGGCGTTTTTAGCTGTGTGGAGGATGCTAAGAGGATGCAGGGTGACTTGGATAGGTTAGGTTAGTGGGCAAATTCATGGCAGATACAATTTAATGTGGATAAATGTGAAGATATCCACTTTGGTTGCAAGAACAGGAAAACAGATTATTACCTGAACGGTGGCCGATTAGGAAAAGGGCAGGTGCAACGAGAACTGGGTGTCATTGTACACCATCATTGAAAGTGAGCAGGCAGGTACAGCAGGCCGTGAAAAAGGCAAATGGTATGTTGGCATTCATAGCAAAATGATTTGAGTACAGGAGCAGGGAGGTTGTACTGCAGTTCTACAAGGCCTTGATGAGACCGCACCTAGAGTATTGTGTGCAGTTTTGGTCCCCTAATCTGTGGAAAGACATTCTTGCCATAGAGGGAGTACAAAGAAGGTTCACCAGATTGATTCCTCGGATGGCAGGACTTTCATATGAAGAAAGATTGGATCGACTAGTCTTATACTCACTGGAATTGAGAAGATTGAGGGGGGATCTTATAGAAACGTATAACATTCTGAAGGGATTGGACAGGCTAGATGTAGGAAGACTGTTTCCGATGTTGGGGAAGTCCAGAACGAGGGGACACAGTTTAAGGATAAAGGGGAAGCCTTTTAGGACCGAGATGAGGAGAAACTTCTTCACACAGGGAGTGGTGAATCTGTGGAATTCTCTGCCACAGGAAACAGTTGAGGTCAGTTCATTGGCTATATTTAAGAGGAACTTAGATACAGCCCTTGTGGCTAAAGGGATCAGGGGGTATGGAGAGAAAGCAGGTACAGGGTTCTGAGTTGGATGATCAGCCATGATCATACTGAATGGCGGTGCAGGCTCGAAGGGCCGAATGGCCTACTCTTGCACCTGTTTTCGATGTTTCTATATTTCTATGTTTCTCAAACAGAACAAGTAAACACAAATGCGATTATTGACAAATTTCCTATTTCCTTTCATAACAGTAAAGAAATAGAAATATTGTGTTCTTCCTTTAAATACAAATTTCTTCTATGTTTAATATGATATCTGCAATATTACTCTTTCATATATAGTCTGAGACGTTTGCTGTGTAATTCAACAATATCTAATAACAAGAGCATTTATCCTCACATATTTTGCTCCCCTACTGTCCAAATCAAGGGTTAATATTTCATCTTATTTCATGAAATATAATTGAGATAATTTCAATGGTGGTTTGTAGTATCACCGGAGAGACATCTTCTACATTTCTCACATTATCATCCAGATCATTGCTATAGATTGCAAATAACAATGGAACCAACACTGATCCCTGTGGCACACCACTACTCACAGGCCTCCACTCAGAGTAGCAATCCTCCGCTACCACTCTCTGGCTTCTTCCATTGAGCTTGCTGTTCGGTCTGTCAGGAAATGCAGGAGACTTGAGGCAAAATCAGAGCAACAGAGTGGATTCAGCGGAGAACGATATGTTCCATAACAGATCGCAAATTAATAAAACAGAATGACGCCAGAAGCCACTGCAAAATGGACAAGAGAAATTAAACACCATATGCAACAATGTAAACGTTGTGCAGGTCGAGTGAAAACCATAAAATACTGGTTGAGGCCATTTGGATTGATGAGTGAACAAGGGACGTGTTTGAGAACTGGGATTAAGTAGGCTGCAGATCGTGTGCATAGAACGAGTGGCAGGTGAATCCTATCAGCTGGGTGGAGATAAGGATATGTCAGTGTAAGCAGGCCTGACGGAAATTCGACCACCACCACCCTCCATGGCCGGTTCCCAACGGCCTTAGGCGAACCGGATAGGTCCGTTAGAACTTATTGATGAACGATTGATTCAGGATGCTGTTGCGGAGGAAGACATTGATTAATAAAGCTTATTAATCAATTACTTATCAACAGCAAGAACTGTGACAATCCTCACAGCAGAAAGTCAGACCCTGATTTCCTTGGAGAACATTCCCTCTCTGTCTGTATTTCAACCTCTGCCTACAATCTGGAATATTTTGCGGGTTTTGAATTTAATCTGGGTGCCATGTTTATAACAGCATTTGCCTCCCACACGCAGCTAAAAGTTATGTTTGGTTATTTTATGCATTAGTGTTAACATTTCTGTATATAGGATGAAGGTTAAGCCAGAAAATCGCAAAAAAATGTTTCCCGAGTAACCGGAATGTTAATTCTCATGACCTGGATATTGTGATTAGCAAACAATCCATAATATTACTCTTCACTCTATCGGGTACCTTCATGTTACTCAGTCTGACGGCATCTGGGAATCATTTTATCCTTTTTTTCCCCATGTATTAGGATCCCGACCGTATTCCCCCGCAGATATCATTGAACAAATCGGACACCTGCCCACGTACATCAGTTCCTTTGTAAACATCGGTATTTTAGCATTTACTCATGCTAAATTCAGAGAAAAGTTAAAGACTTTGACAATGTCAACATGCAGTATTATTCTGACATCGATCATGAAAAATGTCATTCAAACCAGGCCGTCATGTCTTCTGTAGTTTTTGATTTCATTTCATGCTCTGTGTTACAAATTGCACATTCTATCAGGAATCCCGTATGTTATTAAGAAAAAGATTGACATCATAACCAGGTGATTTATACGCTCCCGGCTAATTGCTAATCTGAGTATTGTATCGAGTGATTATACTTAGTATAATGTAACGGGGGGGGGGGGGGGAATCAACGAGCAGAATCGTAGGGAATTGAGTCCTAAGGCAAAAAAAAATCATCAGGGCCACCTTGGATCATAATCAGAGAATGGTGTCAGAGATAAGAAGAGTCGAGTTAGACGTGTGTTTTCCTTTAGTTACTTGGGAGAAAACAAAATTTATCAGTCGGTAATTCAATAGTTCCATTTAATCGCAGAGACTCTACACAAAATACAGCATGAAATTCTTGCTCTTCGCAGACATCCACGGAAACAGAAGTGTACGCCACAGGAAGAGAGACGGAACAGAATTTAGAACTCGAACACCTCCCCCTACTCGTCTCTCACACGCAGAAGCAGAAGCAAAGCATCGACCTTTCTACAGATAATGCAGAAAATCGCACCGGCACCCTCCTCCTACCAAACAAGCAATAGAGGACCCGTAGGAAATAAAAACATGATTTTACAGTACAACAAAAACTAAATTTTAAAAAGGACAAGTCACGCTCTCTCTCTCTCTCTCTCTCTCTCTCTCTCTCTCTCTCTCTCTCCTCTCTCTCTCTCTCTCTCTCTCTCTCTCTCTCTCTCTCTCTCTCTCTCTCTCTCTCTCTCTCTCTCTCTCTCACTCTCTCTCTCTCTCTCTCTCTCTCTCTCTCTCTCTCTCTCTCTCTCCCTCCTCCCGCCATTCGTAATAAAGGAGCACAGAAGTGCCGCAAGTTCACAGGGGAAACTAATACAATAACAAAAACACACTCACTGATAGAGGATGTTAAAGTTATCTCACTTTCTCCGACTCGAGTATCGAAAACACACCCGTTCTCAAAAACACGAGAAAGAGAGCGTGAACGCATAATCCGAGTGCAGAGGCCTCCAACAGGTGATCGGGTATTCGCGATATTCAATTTTTTCCCCCGAGATTCTTCAAACGATGACACCTGCATAGAATCGGTGCTTTCCCGAGCACCGCAAATTCTCGGAAGCCGGAAGGTGCCCTTGACTTCCAGTCTGCGTCTTTGGGATATTTACAGACAGCCGGTTGGTAAGCCCCGAGAGTGGCGACCATTGCCATAAGGAAACTAAGGTTGACTCTAACTTTATGTCAGGCTATTTCCCGAACTGCATCCACCTTGAAAAGGAACAGCAGACGTTAAAGGTAGAAATTAAGCTGTTTCTGCAGATGAGCTCGAAGAAGCCGCTTTCCCGCGCCATCGTGGCATCTCCCAATTACCACACTCACAGCATCTCAAGCATTCAAAGTTGGGCACTGAAAGAGGGAAGAATAGGGATGTTTTATCCGAATGTTGTTGACAGACAATTTCAGCAATTGTAATGGGGATGAAGAATGCACTCAATTTTGTTACTGTAATTGGTGAAAAAATCATGAATGTTTATATATATGCCATTTTATTTTAACTTCAGTAGGCTTATGGGATCAGTTAACTAACGCCGAGTTAGCCCTGATTGAAAAATTCATGCATGACGGTGCCAGTTTATTGCGGACGCAACCGAGTGCTCAGAGCATACTTCAGGCGTTGAATAATGTTTTTCTTCATATGAACGAAGGTAATAGCAACACACACCGACCTTCCTGCCGCTCTGAACTCTCCACAATTCAGTAAGTCCGTAACAGACGTTTAGTTCAATGACTCTGGTTACATAGCTCGCAAGTTAACGGACCAAATGTCCTGACCATATCTTGTTGCGCGTGCCACGGATCAAGTCTGAAACTCGTCACAACATCGACGCCCGACCACAGGCGGTTTCAGGTCACATCTACGGGTGAAACTTAGGAAGACGATGGCGACTAACGGCGAATCATTTGCTTACGTTTTCAGAAAGAGCTGTATTACTATCATTGATATCTCCTGTATGTTACATTTCAAAGTTCTATTGAAGACCCTAACCTGTGGTTACACGGTGACTTCTGATCTTTGCGGAAATGGGACCCGCCCTTGTGGTCTCATGACCGGCCGCTTTTCGATATACAAGAGAAGCAGCCTGTAAGACTAGCGTGCATTCAGGGCTCCGGATTTTCGTGGCTCAGGAAGTGGGCTGATTCAATGCGGGTGACACCGCCGCGTGATGCGCCGTAGCAGGCGCAAGATCTTTAGCAGCGAGCTGACTGCTGGCTGTGCGCCCAGAGACTCAAGTTCTTTGGACACAGATCTCGGAACAAATGACGCAAGAGACTTTCATGGTATGTTCAATTCCCGGTGAAATTGTAGTGTTTGGAGTCCTACAAGGTTGTGTCTTTATTGATTCGTTCCTGCAGGCTTGAGTCCCCGGTGGTGGGTGACGATGCTTTTTTGTTGGTTGGAGGTGGTGGGATGGGTCGTTATTTTGCTGTTCAATGGGAGAGGGGAACTAGAGAGCGGGGTATTTCCTGATTCTAACATTGACTGTCATTCATTCTTTTAGGCACTTTTCTGTTTTCCTTGATGTTTGCGAAGAAGAAGAATTTCAAGATATATATTGTAAACATTGCTGTGACATTAAATGTACCTGTTGAAACATATTGTTTATAATCTACAGTAAATTCAGATGTGTTCTGCTGAATATCTCTCCGCAAAAGGGACCCATCAACCCAGCAAGCAAAAAAAAAAAACAACTCTTCCATTGGCTCTCCTGTCTGTATTCCTTTCGATCAGCCATAGGGATTACGTTTGCATAAATTCGAGCTTCCGGAATTCACAAAACATTACCAGAATTTGGGGAAATATCTATTTGATTAGATTCCAAGTTCTTCCAGTGAAGACTTATTAATGCACAGAAACAGGCATTTCACACAGATTTTCTTTGCCAACTAGCTGCCTTCATGCAGAATTTTCAAATGATTGTCGTTCGCCTGTACTGAATGTTCCTGTCCAGATGTCTGTTTATGCTTCTTACCTTAGCGATCTGCACCGCATCTTTCAGTTAGGTAAAACCACAATAGTCTCTGTGGACAGATTGATCCTCAAGCCCCCTTTAACACTTCTCCATCTCACTTTGACACTCTGGCCTCTAACCTGGACCCCCTTACTTTGAAATACGTAAATTTTGATCTACCCTATCAACTACCCACGGGAAGATAGAAACCGCTCGAAATTCATCCGCCAGCCCCAGTTACTACAGGGAAAATAGCCGCAGACTACTCAATCTCTGATAAAGCCCCAGTCACGGTAACAACCCTGCGAATCTTGTCTAAAAAATCTGTAAGCTAATCAGAGCTCAACCGGAGCGTATACCACTGCGTTTTACGACCGGGACTCTGCATAAGCATCGGCGGTTCCATTCAATTGCCCTGTTCTGACCGAAATGCTTCTCTCTCTCAGACGGACTTGGTGCAAGTGCTTCAACTAGATTACGACCTGAATCAGCTTCATTCCGGACAATCCGCATGTTGCCTTGTCTTCCAGCTGTGGGTCATATCTACGAATCGATAAACATCTTGTCGAGTGTAGAGGAACACTGCTTACCGACGGTGAAACAACGCGAGAGTTTATCAGAGGATGCTATGAGCGGAATGCAATACGCCTTTAGTAGACATGCATAACTGCTCTCCCTGATGCTCACCATTACCAGGGTACCGGGTTCACACAGATCAGACTCCGTCTACCTCGCCGTCCATTCCCTTTGCGTTCAGTTTCCGACACCAATTTTGTGACACGTATTGTGGCGAGATTATTGATCAGAATCACTGTGTTGACACTTGTTACCCCGAATCTCCCACCATCACCCTCCCACCGGTACAAGGTCTCTGGGCACAGACATGATGCATTCGCCCAAATTCCATATCGTATGATTAAAGTCCGGCCGCTATACCTGCTCAGGGAGTTTGCTGTTGTGCTCAACAACCCTGAGTGTAAACGCCAAGGATGCATCGGGAAAACTTTACAATATCTCCAGCTCTCTATTAAACGCACCCGGGTGGTCTATTCGCCAAAGCGAGAGAATTTAATCATGTTAACCTGCAGGATATTTTACCGATTTCCACCAACATTGTATCCTTGTGATAATGCGACACTCAAAATGGACCATGTTTATAAGAACAAAAGCGATACACCCTATGTACTCATCTCTGCCCATCTGACTTCTCCATAATGTTAATCCCAGTAAACCGAGCGTTGCTGAAAGTGGAGAAATCAGTCACGAGGATCATGACTGTATGGTCTAATGAGGAAATCTGTATGTCTCAGGATTGTGTTGCACGGAGTAACTAGCACAATTATAAGAAGGCCGATACACACATTGAAGGTACCGGCCTAATGTAATATATCTCACCTATCACCTGCTACATCTGTAAGTCTGCTGGCGGCATTGCTACCACAAGCATGGTCATCGTATGTCCTCGACAGAAACTCTGGCTGAACGCAGAGATACGCTTACCTTTAAAACCAGGTACGCTGTCTTCCAGTCTAGCGAGACCCCCCCCCCAAAAAAAAACACAAAACTACACAAAGCAACAACAACCAGTACTATTGTCACTACTCTGTCTCCCTTCCCCACTTGCGACGAGAGAGAATGTCGCAATGGAAGGAACCAGGGGCAAGAATCTGAAGGAAGTGTTTTACATGCACTGCATCCATTGTACCTATGTATCTAAGAAATATTGATCATGATATTGGGACATTACTGCCCGCGAATAATTATAGTCAGCTGTTATAGGAAACTGACCACCTGAGAGCACTGTAATGTCAAAGTACGGCAGAAGAAAGGAAATTGATTGGTCTATGCTTCTACGCGAACATATCAAAAGGTCACAATAAGGAGCAGTTTTATAAAGCCTCAGAATTACATTCGTAACATTCGACTTTTTTTCCGAAAATACAAGGATGGAGGACTAAGTGAAGAATTAAATAATCCGTTAAGTTACTTTTGGGTATTAGCAGAGAATACCGCTAGACGTGCTAACCAAATGTAACCGTACTAGCGGCAAGCAGATAAACAAAATAACTTAAGAAATAGGAACAGAGGTAGGGCATTTGGCCCATCGAGCTTGTTCCGACATTTAATAAGGTCATGGCCAATCTTACCATGGACTCATCTCCACATACCTGTCTTTTTCTTAGCCCTTAGTTCCCCTGCTTTGCTAAAGTCCTTCCGACCTTGTCTTAAATATATGTCCTGGGGAAGCCTGCAATGATTCATTGGGCAGAGCATTCTGCAGATTCAGCAATCTCTGGGAAAACATTTCTTCCTTATCTCCGTCCAAAATCTGCATTGCCGTAACTTGAGCCATTACCTGGAGTTCCAGCCTCTATCTTAGTTTTATACGTTTCTAAATCGTGTAACCCCAGGTCACAACCTTCAAGATAGAGAAAGAAGAAAAAAAGATATTAAAGATAGAAATAGTGCTGAATCAGAAGATGCAAGAGAGTCTCCATTTGGCGCGATCATCGTAAGCTCCTCCCTCCGATTGCACGGAGGTAGCACACGAAAGGAATATACCTTTACTCCAGCTCTGAAGCAGTAAAGTACATAGTTCCGGATTGGTGGGTGGGCGCGTATGGCAAAGGCAGCAGTGCAGTGTACAAATCTGTTACTTTAATGGTGATGATGGGATTAATTAACCTGATAGTATACAATAAATCGCTCATTTAATCTCAATCCTATCCTTGTTCAGTGATTGGAAGTGAGAAAACGTTTAAGTCTTTGAGGATTTGATGGCGTAGAGATGTCATCTTTCAGATATGTTGACTAATAATTAGCGGACGATACATAACTTCCAGCGTCCATTTGCTTTTGATTCGAAAGTATTTCTTAAATGTTGCATGATTCGAATTATAGATTTTTTTGTTAACTGTTGAACACTTAAAAGTTATGCGATAGTTTAAAGTGTGAACGCATTGAGAATGTAAAATATTGTACAAGGTCTGGACATTTTTGAGTTTAGTTGAAAGAGAGCAGAGGTAATACGTGGGTGAATGAACGGAAGGCAATCTTGTGATTTTTAGCATTTTATTGAACGGATGTTTGAATTAATCTTTTCTTTAACAAGAGTATCTCACTGTCGCAAATATTTGCATTATTGGTGGAAATAAATTTTCAGGAATATGTGAATATCAGAGACTGCTTCTTTTTCCGCAATTGAATAAAGTCTTAGTGTACAGAGGCCCAATCCATTTGTTCTTTAGAGTATTTGATGAGGACTTTCACTCTAGGAATTAACTGTTTATTCTATATACGCCAGTTACCAGCGCAGTTTTGAAGGAATAAATTATGCAGCTTAGATTTTTGTTTTGCCTTACCTATTGCGTTCGATTGCGTTCGATTTCGATTGCCTTCTTGTGCTTGTTTGCTGTGGTAATGATTTCAGAGGGAGACCCGAATACGACAATTGCCATGTGAAATCAAGGCTAAATGGATCAAGATATGAGTGTCTTTATTACGGGTACGATAAACCCGCTGTTCAAAGGTAAATTGACATAAAACAAATTCGTGTGTACTTGAATTGGGAATTTGAAATTCGCTTTCTAGGAGGCTGGTTTATTTGGAAAGCCACAATTGACGCTGCTGAATTTTTGAAATGCTCTTCTTGAGTTGCAGGGTTCCATCGGGAAAAAAAATGTTTTGATGTAATCGTAGCATCTGCCCTGTAATAAGTATAAGTGATTTCAGTTTAGGTATCGTGCAGTTCCACTCCAAATTCTGTAGTTTGCTTTCCAAATCAGCCCTAACTCAGTACATTATCCAAGTCCTGCAGGATGGTCAAATAAAGCAACACACACAACATGCTGGAGGAAGTCAGCAGTTCCGGCAGCATCCGTTGAAACGAACAGTCAACGTTACGGGCCAAGACCCTTCGTTAGGACTGTTGAGGTCAAGTTAAAGTCTGTCTCTCAGAACACTATAATGTAGAGTCTAGTTATAGTTGTAAAGTGTACTGAAGTTTAGATCTTCCTTGCGGAACATCACTTGCCACTGTCCTCCAGGCAGAGTGCACTCCATCCACTAGCTCTTCGGCCTTCCCTCGGTTAGCCAGTTCTGGATCTATGCAGCCAAGTTTCACTGGATCCCAGGCCAACTGACTTTCTGAAAGTGTGCACCATAGGGAACCGAATCTGATACCTTTCTAAATTTATATACCTCACATCAAATCTTCTGTTTCATTTGCCTATTTTTCACTTTTTCATTATTTTTTTCTGGCTCAAAAGGGACACAAAACCGTGCTGACTATCACCAACCAGAATACGTTTCTCCGTAAATTCCGTCTCTATGAAGCCTCTCCAATACCTTGCCCACTACTGACCGAAGACTCACTGGCCTGTAATTCTCAAGACCATTGCTATTACATTTCTTGAACAAGGAAATAACATTTGCTATTCTCCAATACACCCGCACTACTTCTGTGGCCAGTGATGACCGAAATGTCATGTTCAAACCCGCAGCAATATCTTCGCTCGCTTTCTCCAATTATCAAGTTTACATACCTTCTAGCACCGAAAAATGAAACAATTTCAGGCATTTCCAGCTTCTAGCATTCATCATGATCTCACTAACTGGTGAATTCCAAAGCAAAGTATCATAAAGGACTTTCACTGCCTCCTTGCACTCCAGACACATGTTTCCTCTTTTATATCTTATATCTCCCACTCTATCTCTCGTCTTCCTCCTGTTTTTCACTTACCTCAGTACGGCTCTCCCATGCCTTCTCGCGTCCCCTTTTAATTCGACTAATGCCATTGTTTAATCCCTTCTGCCTATATTGTGACTTTCCATAGTCCTGCCTGATCCTTTCTTCCAAAACCTTAAGTATATTTCTTCTTCTTGAAGACGTGTTCCATATCTTTTATCAACCAGGGTTATTTTACGGGGCCATCCGATCCCCGCCTCAATGAAACAAGCCAATGCCGAATCCAAATAAAGTGCTCCATTAACAATCTCCATATTTCTCTTGTGCATTCGAAGGAACAAATCCCCTCCCTAATTCGGCTCCCACTTTCCTACCCAATAGTATCAATTAAGTACATTCCATATTCTCTACAGTTATCTCAATGCAAGGTATATCTAATAGCTGTGCTCTATCGTTCTGAAAAGCTGACACGTGACGAGGTCAGTTACCTGATCAATATCACTTTGAAGTATTAGCACAGGATGGACTGTTCACTAACCCGCCTGCCCGCTACTTGTGCCAGGTCTCCTTCCTCTGAACAACTGAGAAATTCTGTCACATCTAAACCTTTTAAGCAGAGGAATTGTGGATGACTATCAGTGAAGTTTAAATTGCCTAATCTATGTCCCGATCTGTCATTGTCTCTGTATGTTGTTTTCGTTTTGGTGATGGGAACTAAGTACAAAAACCTCTCAAACGAGTGTTTGTTCCCTTCCCACTTCTGAGATTCACTCACAGTCTATTAACATACAATCCCACCACAATATCCTCCCTTTCCGCAGCTGTGATACTATCACACTCTCCCTCTGTTTAAAAGGCGTTCATTTTACTCTCTTTTAATCGACTATGAGCATTTTGAAACATCTGAACCCTAAAAGACCGTAAGTTATTCCTCCCCTTGTAATTGAATTGACTTTGTTTTTAACATCCTTCACATACATGAGAAATAGAAATCTTTAGCTTACATCTCCGTCTAAATGTGCAATGTGCAATCCCAGTAATTTATAGTCATTTATAATAAATAGAACAGTCAAGGTAGCATAGAAAAACACTCATATCAGAGTGAATTGATCAGTTTGATGGCCTGGTGGATGATGCTGTCCCAGGATGATGTGGTCCTGGCTTTTATGCTGTGGTATTATTTCTCGGATAATTGTCATATCTCTGCAATAGATTGGAATTTATTCATTTCAGGATGATCAGGCATATGATTGTTTGAATTTATGACATATTTGCCAAGTCTACTGATTTTTTTTAACCTACCTTATTCCAGAAATCCTCTGAATTGCAACTGGAGCGTGCGTTATCTACACAGATGGCCATTTAACGTAAAAACATACTTCATTCCAGCCTTCAGCTCTTGTCTGAATTTCCTCTGTGTCAATGTATAAATACAAGTATTGGTGCACACACTGAGAGTTTGCAACATGTACCCAAATTGCTGTAGTATATATACCGGGGAACTCAAATATTTTTCCAGATAATAGTAATTTTCCGCTTGCCATTTCAGGGAATGAGCTGCATAGGGCATCCAAAGTAATATGAAATTAGCTGAAATTGCGAACAATAAAATCATCGATTTTCTGCGGTTTTCCACCACAGTATCTTTCTGTTTATCGCTGCTCTTCCGAATACCTCTGCGGACTCTATTTGCCGCAATTATATGTCTTACTGTTAACCCATTGAAGGTAAGAATTAAGACGATTGGTAGCAACGGTGTTAAAATGCTATCTAGTATTTCAATTCCTTTCCACACGGGTAGAGTAGCGTATTCATTTGTGAGGACGCAACGCCACGGCACGCTGTGAATGATGACGTAAGGTTCAACAGTAAAGTAAAACGGGACATTTCTCCCGCAACTCACTAAAATGGCGGTCACCATAACCGCCGTTGCTGTTCTCTCAGTGCAGTATCGTTCCCCGAGCTTTCGACAACATATTGCGATGAAACGATCGAAGGTAAAACTGACCGTAAACCAAACAGAACAGTCCCTCGTTACAACCATAAAAACAAGTGTCAGAGCGCATACAGGAGTGATGAGCAGGGATCTGGAATATATGTAGATATTGTTGGTCTGTTCCACTAAAGCGAAAACTATAACCGCCATCAGATCCGCGGCTGCCATTCCAACCAGGTAACGGGTGATGCATTTGGAGAGTCCGCATTTTCCCCGAGCTAGGATCACAATGGCCGTTAAATTAACTACAAGAAATTTGGAGAGAAAACAAAATCAACACAGAATTGTCGTAAGCTGCAAATGTCTGAATGCACACAATTTTTCCAATGCCAGGCAGGGTATGATTTTTTTTTTTGGAAGTGAAATACAAAAATTCAATTTGTGCCGACTCTTTCCGTGCACACCGGCTGGACAATAACGGACAGAATTAGCAGTGGGTTGGCGACTTTCTGACAGTTTAGATTCGGGCATCTGTTTTCCACGACTCACATACCGGAGAGTCGATCGCTCCATGAACAACACCATTTCCATTATTTGAGGTGAAATAGCTGAAAGGTTTATTTGTAGTGAAATCAGAAGATTTAATTCAGTTATAATTTAACGTTTTATGGAAGAATAGACCTGAGAGTCGATATTCGACTGACCGGTCATTTGAAAAGATTCCGATCTGGAAATCCGACCACTGTCGGTGCAGAAAGCCGAGCAAGGTGAAACTATGGAATTATGGCAGTATCGGCACCAACGTAACTGACAAAAGAAATATGAAGCATCGCAGAGAAACAATATTGGAGATGAAGAACAAATCTATCAGATGCTTGAATCCTTAATTCTGGAACCACATTTCAGACGAAGGTAGCATCTGTGCTCAGTAAAATTCCAAACAGTGCAGTGGAACAAAACAAGAGTACGACGGCACCATACATAGAGTGACCAGCTCCAGTACCTTACCGGGGATACCAATCGCTACAATTGCAGGATAGAAAATGCCCGCGATGTAATAAATCACCGGATATCCCATAATCCTGTAGAGGCAGCGGTCAGTTGCACTGAATGATTCAACTGTTCATATGGACTGATGCCAGGTTTTACAGAGTTATATACAATTCAGAGTAATTCCACTGAGGCAATTAGTGTCGCATGTGGGACAAATAGTTACACAATCAGTTACACTCAAGTCTTTTTCTTACTCTGTAACCGTGTCATGAATAAATATCCCCAAAGGATGTTATAAGCTATTAACTTTTAAACAAATGATAATAAGAACGTTACCAATGTATTTTCCAAGATATCTGACGTCAGCTGCTGAAATGGGACTTTTTCTGATCAGTGTTGTTTCTAACATAGACTATCATCCTGAACAATCAAAATGGAAAATCAGCTTCAAAGACATTTATTTTGTCACATTCATCGGAACACGTTTGTTTCCGACATTAAGGGCTGGACATTAGCTCGGAGGGTGAAATGGAGTACACTTTATTCAGGGGGAGATGGTATCATTTTTTCTGTCGCTTGTTCTAGTCATTTCGGATCATTTGAATTACGAAAGTCACAGTATCACCTGATGACGTATCAAAATAAAACACGTTGTACGTATGTTCTTCTGAGCATATAAAATAAATCGCAAGTAAATGTGCAGGGTCATTTGATAATAAATAAAAATGTTAGGCACCTACACGAATTTAGAGGGGGCTTGTGGACGGATTGATGAACGTTCTTACCTGGATTTGCAGAGAGTGGATGTGCTGATTCTTTGACTATGACAAGTGTAGTGCAGGGACTGGTGTTAGGTCGGATGGTATTAATCACGTATGTTAATGACTTAGATGTCAATGAAGAAAACTGAATCAGAAGAATTGAGGACGACTCCTAGGTCGGGGGATTTGTTCCGGCCAGGAACTCTATCCAAGCTCCTAGCTAAATGTTGACTGGTTGGGAAATGGGTTGAAAAATGGAACATGGAATTTAATACAGAAAAGTATGGGGTGTTTTCCCTTGTGAGGAAAGAAACAACACGTTAAGGCGCGCATATTGAATATGTGGAATTTAGTCCGCAGTATTTATAAAGAGAGCTGGCGATATAGATCGATAATTCCAGGAAAGTAGCGTCATGGGCAAATCGTCTCGTATTGATCTCAGATCACATTGGCCTTCACAATCAGATCTCTGAGTACACGAGTTTGGGCGTCATGTTGAAGCTGTAAAACACGTTCCTTAATCCGTAGATAGAATGTCGTGGGCTGTTCTGACCACCTATTTACAGGTAGCTTATCAATAAGCTTGAAAAAGTGCAGCGATAATTTGAAAGGAAGAGTTCGGTAAATAAACAGGGTGAATGTATGCAGATTTTCCCCAACCAGGGTCTGTTTTGTAGACACTATAGAGAGGGTGCTTGGATACTAGAGTTCGAGTGCAGAGGAGATTTACAGGGATGTGGACTGGATTGGAGGGCGTACCTTAGGAGAACAGGTTGAGTGTACTTGACCTTTTCTCTTTGTAGTGACGGAGGATGAGAGGTGACCTGACAGAGTTGTATAAGGTGAAGAAAGTCATTGATCACGTGGATGGTCAGATTTTATTTTCTGGTACGGAAATGGGTACATAGAGTTTTATAGTTTACAGTGTTTGGAAATAGGTACAGAGGGGATACCAGGGGTTACTTTTTCACACAGAGAGTGGTGTGTGCATAGAAAGCACTGCCGGCGACGGTGTTGTAAGCGGATACAATAGGGTCTTTTAAAAGTCTTTTAGACAGGTACAGGGAGCTTAGAAAAATAGAGGACAATGCGCTCAAGAAAGTCTAGGGAGTTTCTAGAGTAGGTTACATATTCGGTACAGCATTCTAGACAGAAATACCTGTAATATGCTGTAGATTTATTTATGTTCTATGCTTTGAGTGAATCTACAACGAGAGTTCATAAGCTTGGCGAGAAAGTTGAAATAAGCAATAAGTATGAGTACTAGAATATGTTCACTCAGAGGGTCGAACTAGTGTGCAATGAACTGCAAATGTAAGTGGTAGATCCGCATTCATTTGTATCATTACCGTGAAGGTTGCATCGGTACGTGGATGAGAGAGGAAAGAAGGAAGCAGATAAAAGAGGCGAGGTGGAGGATCACAGAGGGATGACTTTGATGGAAGGAAGAGCCTATTTCTCTGTTTTAATAATCCGTGATTTCATGACTATCTCTGTCCCATTTCCCTATTCAGAGTCTACTCATTTTGCACTTTGTCACCAATATAAACATGTGCAGAACAGAGGGTGTGTTCAAGCTCACCTTTTATCTTGCTTCTTGAAATGCAAACTACTCTGTGCCTATTGTGGAGCTCGGAGCGATAGGCGGCACTCAGCTTATTGGATAAACCATGTCTCACCATTCTGCATTCAGTGTGGAACCTGTACCAATCTGCAGCCCTCGGTTGTCTGGAGACCGTCTCAGGTCTGTATCTATCGTGGAGTTTGTATCGATGTGCGATATGCGGGACTGTTATCATCATTGTCGGCTGACTCACCACTTTGTATCCATTCTGGAACTCGTACTGACGCGTGGCCCTCGGCTTCTTTGAGAATATCTCAACGCTGATTAAACTATTTTCCCTTTCACGCTTTGAGTACGATTTGTGAGGCTGACTGCGCTAGTCTCAGCATGTGATTCACCGTTCATGTAAATTGCTTTCTATCATTAACTCGGAAACAGTTATCATTTGTTGCGATAGCAATTCATTTCCATTCTTACTCCGCTATTACTTTGTCAACTGCGCCATTAATCAATACACAGGGTTCATTGATCAATACATCGACGCTCGTACTAGTTTTGCAGATTTCTGCGATATCGGTGTTGTTACTAAGGCATTATTTATTGTCTGTCTCCAATTGCTGCTCCGATGACGATGATTAACGTCACTTTTATAGAATTGCAGCTTTTCAAGCTGCGAATGGGAAGAGGTAAAGAAAAACAGTGAAGGACGGAGATATATTTCTCAGTAAAGCAGGTTTCTGACTCAAACAGGGACTCTGAGATGGCGAGGTTCCCTGCAACTGTGGTCAATGCTCAGACGCTGGAGGTGTTGCCTGGACACAATACACACTGCAGAATGAAATATGATGAAGTGTGGTCCTTTGCTGGATAGCATCAACATTCCTATTGACTTCCTGAAGACTTAAGTGTGGAATATGCTATTATACCCATTTTTGTGTCACCTGTGGACAGACGGTGGGGTATTTTAAGAGGCGAGCAACGGAGCAAGTCTCCAACGTGAATCGATGCATCCTGTGGCAAGGCAGTTGAAAACTCATTTTACCAATCTACCTGAAATGTACTGGGTTCCTTCTTATAGACAGGCCACCAATCCATCTGAAATGGAACACAGGGGAACGTTTACATGTTCATTCGCTAATGCAAAAAGCAGGAATTTGTAAGGTTGAATGCGAACCAATGTTGTTCCACAATGCAGTTCCAAAATCTGTATTGTGTCTCACCAATGTGAAATGAGGGAGGACGTGTAGATGCAGGGAGCAACACGTACAACACGCTGCAGGTACTGAGCAGATCGAGCAGAATCCGTGGAAACGAACAGTCAACGTTTCGGGCCGAGACCCTTCGTCAGGACTGAAGAGGTTGGAGGCAGGGGGCCTATAAAGAAGGTGGAGGGAGGGTTGGAAGGACAAGACTGGTAGGTGCCAGGTGAAAAACCAATCAGAGGAAAGATCAAAGGGTGGGAGGGAGTGGAAGTAGGGTGGGGATAGGCAGGAAAGATGAGGAAGGTATGTAAGCGTAATGCACTATGGGTAGTCAAAGGAGGCAGAACCATGAGGGAGGTGAAAGGCAGCTGAAGCAGGAGGCAGAGTGAAACTGGAATGGTGGAAGGGAGGGAATGGAATTACCGGAAGTTGGAGAATTCAATGTTCGTGCCAAAGGGCTTGAGACCACCCAGTATGTATATGAGGTGTTGCTCCTCCAACCTGAGTTTGGACTCATCATAGCAGCAAAGGAGGCCATGTATGGACATATCCGAATAGGAATGTGAAACAGAGTTGAAGCGCATGGCAACCAGGAGATCCTGTCTGTTGTGGCGGACAGATCGGAGATGCTCGACGAAATGGTCCCCCAAACTGCGTCGGGTCTCGTCGATGTAGAGGAGGCCGCAACAGGAGCACCGGATGCAATAGATGACCCTAACAGACTCACAAGTGAACTGTTGCCTCACCTGGAAGGACACTTTGGGGCCCTGAATGATGTTGAGAGAGCTGGTGTAGGGACAGGTGTACTACTTAAGCTTGCAGGGATAAGTGCCAGGGAGGGGAGTAGTGGGAGGAATAGTGGACAAGGGAGTGACGTGATACCTGCAGAAACCGCAACAGGGGCTAGGGGCCGTGTAGGGAATTGTATCGACGTAAGATCCCGTTGAAGTCGGAGGAAATTACGGAGAAGGAATGCTGGAGGTATGTTAGGCAACAATATGAAGGTCTTTTTTTTTTCTCCCAGCTATGACGCTGGACGAAGGTTAGGGTAAATTCTACAGAAGGTGAGATATAGATATCGAGAAATACTCACTCGTTTCAGGGTGATAATATCGTTCAGTCAATCGAAGCTCACGCAAGTTGTGTGCAAAATCAAACAATAAAACCTGCAACATAATGAGTACTATCTGAAGTAAATGAGAATGTAGGAAACTTCACCGAATTTCAAGCATGTGAGGATGGTTCGTTACAGGATCTTCAATAGGAGGTATCTAATTTCATGGGCCGACGGTATATTTATGTACTAGAAGTGTTGTTCTGCCAAATATGCTACAAAATGATAGATGGTGTCTCTCCGGTGAATACATTTGCTGTCATAGTCATCCTGACAATTTTGAGTTTGTAGTGGTCAAATAAATATCGTAAACAATTTTTTATGCTAAGTGTAGTGTTCTCGTACAGGTGTTCAGAGTTCCTCTGAACTAAACACCGAGGTAAACCGTAGTCAATGAGGGCACGATCGCAGTAAGATTAACCGTTTACTGTTCACTCTTCCACATTAACGTATGGTGAAAACTGCTGATAAACCAATATAAAATATATACAGTATTTGTTTCCTTCTTGGCATCACATTTACATCATAAATACTTGTATAAGTAAAATTACAATAACCTATATTACATTAAAGTCTCATTAACGTACAACATACGGTCAGAATCTACCTACGCCATCAACTGGCTTTAAATACACTTCACACAAACTATCCAGTATCGCTTTCAATAGCACAAGAAAATAAACTTTATCAACCGCCTTTACTTTTAGCGGCATCACCGTTAACATTTTTACTTCAACATATCGATTATCTTATGAACTTACGGCGTTGCTTCTATGATGTTTCTTAGTGCGTAGAATGAAAACTTTTCTCGCGCTGATCCTGCACACACAAACCCCCTCCTTCCCGTTTCTCCAAACCGGTATTTACCCACAGGACGTGGCGAAACTGGGTGTGACGTCACCGCATGCCGCGTCACATCACATACAACAAATTCACTTTCAACAACTTTAACTTTAACTAGAAAATAATTACAAACGAATTACTAAAGCGAAAATGTAATAAAGCTAAACAAATGCTTAAGGTAAAACAGTAAGTGTCATTAACTACAACCAACAATGAATTACTAACGGCTCAGTGAAACGTGGAACTTCCACATTCAGGAACACATGTACATTTACTTCATTTTTTCCGCTTGAAAAACTCCCTGTCTTTAACAGGCAGCAATTGTGCTCTGTCAAATATCAGACTTGATATTTAGTGTACGTTGTGCATGCTATGAAAGTGAGTAATTATTAATATTTCTCTAATTAGCAGCTCAAGTTTCATGCCAAAATAAAATTTACAACACCCTTCATTTTAAAATGTTGTAAACAGTATCTTTTTTGCACCTGTGGTGGCGGGCTTTTCGTACTCTAACCAGAGGCAGCTCATTCACTGTTAGATCCTTTCTGACACCCAGCTCATCCCGGTGGCTCCAAGTAACTGTCTGCACCCGACGGTGGCAACCCCTGGTACGGGGCTTCGACAGGCAGGCTAAAACATGTGAGGGCAGCCGGCAAACGTACCCCTGTGAATTAGTGATTTGCCCACCCCAGCATGGGAAGCTAGCTCCAGGACTCGGCGGATGAGATCAACTATAAGATCCAACACCCAAGAAGGCGGTGCAGCAATGCTTCATGGAGAACGAAGTCAAAACAAAGCACAGAAGACGTCATGGCTACCGCTGCAGTCAAGGAATTCTCAATAGAATTCGTTACTATGACTCTTTCAAAGAAAGAGGTTTTCAGTTATCGCTATGTGCATATATAAATAGATAGTTATGTGCATAAGTAGATAGATATGCAGACAGATAGATTAAGAAGGATTACAGTTACGAGAACGGTAATTTAATTCCCCTTCGAGACTCTGTGGAGACCAATGGGGTGATTTTCCCTCCTTCCGAGCGATCCATTACTGCAAAGAACAGGACTGTCACAGACTATAAAAACATCACAGACACCATGGTGTTATCATTGCTTATTCTGACACGCCAGCGACAACATGGATAATGCCTGCCCAGTTCCACCAATACTGCAATGTTATTATCTAATCTCATTCGCACCAATGAACTCTCACACAGAGGATATCACTGCTTATTCAGAACCATCTGCAAATATACCGGTAAATTATTTGCTTCTCCAACCTCATGATGGACACAGCGAAAACAAGATGTATGAACATAAAACCACATCAATATCCCTCTTTTTAAAAATGTTCTTCAGCAGAATAACACTATCAGCGATGAGGCCCTGCAATCAATGATCACACTGGAACTGAATATAGGAACTTATTTTTATGCATATATTTGTCAATGCATACTCCCTTGCAGCAAATAAAATGTAAACACGCAAATAACAAACTGCAGAATCAATACCTCAAATGTGTTATCATTAATGACATTTATAGTATCCTGCACATCAGGAGGTGGCTGTGTGTTGTCGACAGAAATTCTGCGCAACATCGTTCAGAGGGGAGAGATGTACGGTCAATGCACCAGAGAGTGAGCGAAACATCGCTGTATATAAAGACATTTAGTCTCGGCTGTCGTTGTCATTTTCGAACTCATATCAGGCGTGACCCAGCGGATACGGATAAATATTCACTTTTATTTTCTACCATTAGTTTGGACCGTGTTTATATGTCGAGGTACCCGCACGTTTTTATTTTCGTATGTTTAAATGAAATTTGCCGTTATTTATTTGCAAGTCCTGTTACACGCTTATATTTAGTCGATCCGCAGTAAAACGTACAGACATTGTTCAGTGAGCCCCGGATAAAGAACCGCAATGACGAACATAATTAGAATTTGTATTTAGTAGCTTCAGATAATGGAAATCACCGGGGAGCATAAGAATGCCGAGTCTTCATCACTTATACCTTTACACAACCGATACCGTTTCCTCTGATGTCTCATACCAGGAATAAAATAGTGAATATAATTGTTAAAATGCCGTGTATACATGTAAACATATGTTAAGCACACTTAACCTTTGAATAAATGTGTATCTTTCTTGTTATTTCAAGCAGGCGGTGTAGAACAACGAGAGAAAATTATCGCACAGCACTAACCAGATAAATTACAGTCAAGGTGGGAGGACGTTAACCCGTTATAGTTCGGCACCTGTAGAATTACGAGAAACGCTCAGTTATATGTTTGTGTATAATAAAACTGAGATACTTTTCAGTAAGACTTTGAAATAATGTGCAATTATTCCACAAATGAGACAATGTTTACAAGGAACAGAATAAAGTGATCACTGCAGGAAGACCAGTATCCTGAAACACAAGCTCCGGAAGGTGAGATCTGAAAACAGGTGGGAGAGATATCCTTCTTGGTCAGCTCTTTGCCTTTTCTTCTTGACGTTTTCTCAGCTTCCGACACCATATTTTCATTTGTAAGATTAAACACAATATGGTACAGTTACACTGAAGTCCTCTCACATTAATTACTGTGACTTATCTGTTTTATTTTAAATCTGGACTCGTCTGCGTATCAGACGAAACATAATCGAGAGTTGTACAAGAGACTTGTACACTTGTATTCAGAGGCTAGAGGTAATGGTCTTGATCTGGGAATTGACAAGTGTTTTCACTGAATCACTTACTGTGCAATGTTGTGTAGAGTTAATACTGAACAACGGAACTTTACTGCGGTTTCGTGTCATGAATAATATTTTAATTGTTGCTTTTCCAGTGCAACTTCTGCACACACGCTGACAATGTCATTGCTGACCATGATGATGACGACATTGATAACCCAGGCCCATCACTGACCAGACTAATAATGCTGTTGTTTCTGCAGATTTACTAACGGACATGGATTTAAGGTGATTAGAGTGAATTAATTGGAAGTGGAGGGACCATTTTGAACAATGAAGTGAGAAAGTGCATGGGAGGCGCCGGCCGAGAATGTGTTTGAGGTGCACACGTTCAGAATATTCAAAATGTAATTGGACAGTTCATGGATATGAATACTTTAACGGGATAAGGTCAAAACGGGAGCAAATGAGCAGAGCTTAGATGGTACGAACCACTTGGGCGGCCGTTTCCACATCCGTTTACTAAGACTACTTACTTTAAGATCTGTAACGTTAATAGCTTCTGCGATTCTATGCTTGAGTTGTGCTTCGTTTCCGATTTTGGTCACTTGTGGAAGTTGGAATTCGATGATCTTTCATGGAGGGCAAATTATGAAAAAATCACAACGTTGACGAATGAGGGAATTTTGCAGGACTGATGCATCTGGGTAAATCGTGACCTCTCAACCTACTTCTTAGCACCCAAATGAGTAGCATCAGGTGCCATACTCCGGAACGCTTTTTTCTAACCACTGTGGTGTGGGATCCTGTATGGGTTCTTCTGTAAAGAGAATGTTTTAAAATCTATTTCTTTTTTTTCCCTTTCTGATTGAACAACTGTATGTATTTACAAAGAAATAATGCACCATGGAAGTGTTGACGTCCGTAAAAGTAAAATTTATGAGTATGATATGCAATCTACTCATCAACCACTTGAAGTAAATCAGGGAAAGGTCGATTGTAAAGAATAGCTGTCGGCCATTCAGTGGTCTAACCCATTGAATATTGGAGGGAAACCACTGCCAAAGCACATTTATGCTAAAGCCACTTTTTATTCCTGCCACAAATTTCCGTTACCAACTTTTAGCAGGCGAACAGAAATCTGATCTTGACAAATTTGCTATTTCCTTTAACAGTAAAAAACGACATATTGCTTTCTTCCTTTTATGTTAAATGGGACCCTGTCTGCCATGTTCCGCTTTCATACACGTTCTGAAAAGTTCTGTGTGGTCATTAAAAACTATCTAAAATCGGGAGGATTTATCCTCCCAGATTTTGCTTCCTTCGCTACTATTCAAATCAAGGATAAACATTTCATGTCATTTCATTGAATACAATTAACGTCACTTCAAAGATGGCTGAAATACGACCGAAGAGATATCATCTCTATATAACACGCTACCCGATCCATCTGTCAGGAAATGGAGACGAGGCTAGAACCAAAATCAGAGCAGCAGCGCGTATTAAGCGGGGAAAGATATGGTCCATAACAGATAACAAAACAATAAAACGCAATAACACCAGAAGCCACAAAGCAAGGGAGAAGTGAAATTAAACGCCATTTGCAACACGGTAAGCGTTATGCAGGTTGACTGAAATCCAAAAACTCCTGGTTGAGGCCGGTTTGTTCAATGAGTGAACATAGAACATATAGTATATAGAATAGTACAACACGTTACAGGCCTTTCAGTCCACAATGTTGTGCCGACCCTCAAACCCTGCCTCCCATATAACCCCCCCCCCCCACCTTAAATTCCTCCATATACCTGTCTAGTAGTCTCTTAAAATTCACTAGTG
Source organism: Hemitrygon akajei (assembly GCF_048418815.1). NCBI lineage: Eukaryota > Metazoa > Chordata > Chondrichthyes > Myliobatiformes > Dasyatidae > Hemitrygon > Hemitrygon akajei. Next base: position 55,939,944 of record NC_133131.1, read on the forward strand.
TGTCGGCCTCCAACACTGACTCAGGCAGTGCATTTCACGCGCCAACCACTCTCTGAGTAAAAAACCTTCCTCTAATATCCCCCTTGAACTTACCTTCCCTTAACTTAAAACCATGTCCTCTTGTACTGAGCAGTGGTGCCCTCGGGAAAAGGCGCTGGCTGTCCACTCTGTCCATTCCTCTTAGTATCTTATACACCTCTATCATGTCTCCTTTCATCCTCCTTCTCTCTAAAGAGTAAAGCCCTAGCTCCCTTAATCTCTTATCATAATCCATGATCTCTAAACCAGGCAGCGTCCTGGTAAATCTCCTCTGTACCCTTTCCAATACTTCCACATCCTTCCTATAGTGAGGCGTCCAAAACTGGACGCAGTACTCCAAGTGTGGCCTAACCAGAGTTTTATAGAGCTGCGTCCATTACATCGCATCTCTTAAACACCATCCCTCGACTTATGAAAGCTAACACCCCATAAGCTTTCTTAACTATCTTATCTACCTGTGAGGCAACTTTCAGGGATCTGTGGACATGTACCCCCAGATCCCTCTGCTCATCCACACTACCATGTATCCTGCCATTTACTTTGTCCTCTGCCTTGGAGTTTGTCCTTCCAAAGTGTACCACCTCACACTTCTCCGGGTTGAACTCCATCTGCCACTGCTCAGCCCACTTCTGCATCCTATCAATGTCTCTCTGCAATCCTCGACAATCCTCTACACTATCTACAACACCACCAACCCTTGTGTCGTCTGCAAACTTGCCAACCCACCCTTCTACCCCCATATCCAGGTCGTTAATAAAAATCACGAAAAGTAGAGGTCCCAGAACCGATTATTGTGGGACACCACTAGTCACAACCCTCAAATTTGAATGTACTCCCTCCACCACAACTCTCTGCCTTCTGCAGGCTAGCCAATTCTGAATCCACCTGGCCAAACTTGGCTGAACAAGGATGGTGTTTGAGAACTGGGGTTAAGTAGGCTGCAGATCATGCGTATGGAACGAGTGGCTGGTGAATCTTAACAGCGAGGTGGAGAACAGTAAATGGCAGCGTCAGCAGCCCTGATAGAAACCCCACCGCCAACACCCTCCATGGCCAGTCCTTGACGGCTTTAGCAGATCCAGATGGGTCCGATAGAACTCCGTGGATATCATTATCATAGTTAAATATTTATCTGGTCCTCGGGTTATGGTTCTAAACTGAAAAAAGGCCAACTTCAACGAGATCAGAAAGGATCTAAAAAGCGTGGATTGGGACAGGTTTTTCTCTGGCATGTATGTGGTAGGTACGTGAGAGGTCTTCAAAGGAGAAATTTTGACAGTGCAGTTTGTATGAATCTGTCAGGATTAAAGACAAAGTGAATAAGAATAAGAACCTTAGTTCTCAAGGAACTTTGATAAAAATGAAGAGAAACTGACGTGTGACATATATAGGAAACAGTGAGCAAATAAGGTACTTGAGGAGTATAAAAAGTGCAAAAAAAATTAACACAGAAATCAGGAGGGTTGAGATAAGACATGAGATAGCTTTGGCAGTCAACGTGATGGATAATCCAAAGAACTTCTACAGGTATATTAAGAGAAAAAGGATAGTAAGGTATAAAATTGGTCCTCTTGAAGATCAGAGTGGTCGGCTATGTATGGAACGAAAAGAAATGGGGGAGACATTTTTTTTGCGTCTGTATTTACTAAGTAAACTAATATGGAGTCAATGGAAATAAGGCAAACAAATAGTGAGGTCATGGAACTTATACAGATTGAAGAGGAGGAGGTGCTTGATATCTTGAGGCATTTCAGAGTAGATAAATCCCCAGGAACTGACAGGGTGTTCCCTTGGACCTTGAAGGAGACTAGTGTTGAAATTGCAGGAACCCTGGCAGATATATTTAAAATGTCGGTATCTACGGGTGAGGTGTCGGAGGATTGGAGGATAGCTCATGGTGTTCTGCTGTTTAAAAATTCTTAAAATTAATGCGGGAAATCATAGGCCGATAATTTGGACGTCGGTCGTGCTTAATTTACTGGAAGGAGTACTAAGAGATAGATTCTACAAGTATTTAGATAGAGAGAGACTTATTAGAGAAAGTCAACACGACTTTGTGCGTGATTGGTCATGTTTAACAAATCTATTAGAGTTTTTCGATGAGGTTACAAGGAAATTGGATGAAGGGAAGGCAGTGGATGTTGTTTACATGGACTTCAGTAGGGCCTTTGACAAGGTCCCGCATGGGAGGTTAGTTAGAAAGATTCACTCGCTAGGTATACATGGAGAGGTAGTAAATTGGTTCAGATATAGGCTCAATGGAAGAAGTCAGAGAGTGGTACTGGAAAATTGCTTCTCTGAATGGAGGCCTCTGACTAGTGGTATGATACAGGGATCAGGGCTCGGTCCATTGTTATGTGTCATCTATATAAATGATCTGTATGATAATGTGGTAAATTGGATCAGCAAATTTTCAGATGATAAAAGATTAGAGGTGTAGTGGACAGTGAGGGAAGTTTTCAAAACTTGCAGATGGATCTGGACCAGCTGGATGAATGGGCCGAAAAATAGCAGACGGAGTTTAATACAGACAAGTGTGAGTTATTGCACTTAGGAAGGAAAAGAAAACAAGGTAGAACATACCTGGTAAATGGCAGGGCACCGAGGAGTGCAGTAGAACAGAGGGATCTAGGAATACAGATACACAATTCCCTAAATGTGGCATCACAGGTAGACAGGGTAGTAAAGAGAGCTTTTGGTTGATTGGTCTTTATAAAACAAAGTATTTATTATAAGAGTTGGAAAGTTATAGTGAGGTTGTATAAGGCGTTGGTGAGGACGAATTTGGAGTATTGTGTGCAGTTTTGGTCACCAAATTACTCGAAGAACATTAATAAGGTTGAACGAGTGCAGAGAATGTTTACAAGGATGTTGCCGTGACTTGAGAAACTGAGTTACAGAGAAAGGTTGAATAAGTTAGGACTTTATTGCCTGGAGCTTAGAAGAATGAGGGGAGACTTGATAGAGGAAAATGAAATGATGATGGGTATAGATAGAGTGAATCTTTTTGGCACTGAGGCCAGGGGAGAAAAAAAAAACAGAGGACTTGGGTTAAGGGTGAAGGGGGAGATGTCTAAAGGGGACAGTGGGAGGGGGGCTTCTTGACTCACAGAGTGGTGGGACTGTGTAATAAGCTGCCAGATGTTGTAAATGCGGATTCACTTTTATCACTTAAGAAAAACATAGACAGGTACATGGATGAGAGGCGTATGGAGGTATATGTTCCACGTGCAGGTCAGTGGGTCTAGGCAGAAAAATGTTTCGGCACAGACCAGAAGGGCCAAAAGGCCTGTTTCTGTGCTGTAATGTTCAATGGCTCTATGGTTCTATGTAAGTCATTGATGAACGATTGATCCAAAGCGCTGCTACGAAGAAGGAGGTCACGGGTTTCGCAACTGAGACAGAAGACACAGACTACGAAAAGCCCATTAAGCATTTACTTACCAACAGCAAGAACTGCGAAAATCCTTGCAACAAACAGAGATCCTGATTTCCTTAAAGAATATTTCGTATCTGTTTCTATTTCAACCTCTTCAAATAACTGGGAATACTTATGGGTTTTGAATTTAATCTGGATGCCATGTGCTTAATAGCATTTGCCGCGTTCACGCGACTAAAAGGTATTTTTGGTAATTTTGTGCGTTTGTTTCAATAATTTTGTATTTTGGATGCAGATTAGGCATTTCCTGGTAGCCAGAAAAAAAAAGCAAAAAAGATCCCAGAATTACGGGAATGTGAATTCACGAGACCTGGGCATTATAAGCAGAAGACAATACATAATATTGCTCTTTACTCTATCGGTCAACTTCATGTTACTCCGTCTGGCAGCATCTGGGAATCATTTAATCCCCTTTTTCACCAAGTATTCAGGTCATTATACATTAGTGTAATCCAAGAGGAAAAAAACGATTCCATCAGCAGAATCTAAGGGAAATAAATCCTAAGGCAAAACTTGCATCGGCGCCTTGGCGGATCATTGTCAGAGTGAACAGGAACCTAGCTAGACATGTGTTTTACCTTAGTTTCTTGGGAAACTAACCCGATGTTCAATTGTCCCACTTATGATCAGGGAAGTTATACAATATACAACATCAAATTCTTGTTCTTCATAGACATT
>NC_133131.1:60313308-60360808 GCF_048418815.1 Hemitrygon akajei
CATTCAGGCTGTGAGGATCTTTGAGTACATAGCCTGTTTTTCCGAGGCAGTGGAAGTGTAGGAAGAGTCCATGGAGGGGAGGCTTATTTCTCTGATGTTCTCTCCTCTCCAAAGTTCTCTGCAGTTCCTTGCAGTCATGGGCAGAGCAGTAGCCATACGAAGCAGTGAAGTATTGACAACAAGCTCAGTGACCTCGGCCTTCACCCAGCCTTGTGTAGCTGGATCCTGGACTTTCCATCAGATCACCGGAAGGTGGTAAGAGTGGGCTCCCTCACTTCTGTCTCACTGAACCTCAGCATACATACCCCACAGTGTTGTCTCCTTGCCCCCCCCCCTTACTCTCTGTATACCCATGACTTGTGTCGCCACCCACAGCTCTTGACCTGCAAATTAAATTTGCTGACAACACTACATTGATCGGCCTAATCTCAAATAGTAACTTTCAATCGATCAAATGCCTCCTGACAAGGCTTGGTCCAAACAAACTTCTCACCCTTCTTCAGGAGATTAGCCATAGGAAGAGCGATATCAGCAAAGTTCTTTCAGAACTTACGATAATATCAAACCATTCCCAGAAACCTTCTAAAAGCCTTCATACCAGTCAGAATAGAAACTTCAGAAATTGCCTGGACTTTTGCCTGAACAGGAGTCAACTTGCCTTGACCTACAGCATAGCCAAGATAGGTCACAGTGGCGTGGCCAAATTCACTCTTAGCTAAGTTAACTGTAAGGTTGGCCTGGAAAGCCTGTCAAACAGCTTTTCTACTGCAAAGATATGCTTTTCCCAAGTGTCATTTCCTGTGACTAAGTCATCAATATAGGCATCTGTGTGTTCTAACCCTTGAATTGCAGAATCAATCATTCTCTGGAATGTTCCTGGAGCATTTTTCATTACAAACGGCAAAACGTTGTATTCATACAACCCAGAAGGTGTCACAAATGCAGAAATTTCTCTACATCTGTCCGTCAATGGAAGACACCAATACCCTTACAATAGATCAATCTTTATAAGAAATTCAGCTTTTCCAGCCTTATTGATGCAATCATCCACCCTAGGGATAGGATAGGGATCTGTTTTTGTTACTGCATTTACCTTTTTATAATCAGTGCAAAATCTAACACTACCATAAGGTTTGGGCACAATAATGCAGGGTGAGCTCCAATCTGATGTTGAGGGCCTAATAATACCATTTTTCAGCATATATTCAATTTCTTGCTCAGCCAATTTACACTTTTCTACCTTCATGTGATATGGGTGTTGTTCAATCGGCTTGGCTTGACCAATATTGACATCATGTCTACATCAATATCTACATCAAACAGTGGTTTGCTTGGGAACATCAGGAAATAAATCTTTAAACTTCAGAATTATTTCCTTCAGCTGTTGTTGTTTCTTTGGCTGCAGATGAGCCAACCTGTTATCGATGTTTTCTAGAACAACCAAGTTCATTAGCCTAGCTGGGACCATGTTTGGCTTGTGAAGTCTCAGACGAGTCAATTATTTCATTCTCAGGGTTGCCAAATTCATATGTTTTGACAACAACACTCACAGATGGTGCCTGCTTGTCAAAATAAGGCTTTATCATATTTATGTGTACCACCTGTGTTAGTTGACGTCGGTCGGGTGTTTTAATAGCATCATTCACATCATTAATTTGAGAGACTATTTCATACAGTCCATTGAATTTCACCTGCAGTGGATTCATCAACGTTGGAAATAAGGCAAGCACCTTATCCCCCACCTGGTATTTTCTTTTGCAGCCTGCTTATCAAATCAACACTTCATTTTGTTTTGAGAAATCTTTAAGTTTTCTCTTGCTAGACTACAGGCGTGGTGTAGTTTATTTCTGATCTTCAAAACATAGTCTAACAAGTTAACGTGTACACCCCATCAATCCACTGTTCCTTTAACAAGGTCAAAGGTCCCCTCACTCTATGACCAAATACAAGTTCAAATGGACTAAAGCCCAGTGAATCCTGTACCAACTGTCTTACTGTGAACAAAAGCAAATATATTCCTTCATCCCAGTCTTTTTCATTTTCAACACAGTATGTCTCAATCATTGTTTTGTGGGTTGAATGAAATCTTTCTAAAGCCCCTTGTGATTCTGTATGGTACGCAGATGATGCAATTTGTTTAGCTCCCAGTTCATAAACTACCTGCTGGGAATAAGCCAGATGTAAAATTACTTCCTTGATCAGACTGGATTTCTTTCGGCAAACCAAATAAAGTAAAATAAACTTGGTAAGAGCCTTTGCCACAGTTTTAACATTAATATTTCTGAGAGGTGTTGCCTCTGGGAATCTGGATGCAGTACACATCATAGTTAGCAAATACTGATGGCCAGCTTTAATCTTGGCAAAGGGCCAACACAATCCACTGTAACTTTGGAAAAGGGCTCACCGAATGCAGGTATAGGCCGGAGTGGGGCTACTGTGGTGACCTGTTTAGGTTTACCCACAACTTGACAAGTGTGACAGGTTCTGCAAAAGGTCACAGCATCTTTCCTCAAATTAGGCCAGTAAGATTTTTTCATAATCCTGTTTACAGTTTTATTCACTCCACAATGGCCACCTTAGGGCATACTGTGGGCCAAAGTTAAAATTTCTGCCTGATAAACTTTAGGAAATACAACTTGGTGAACAATTGCCCATTCCTCACTCGCTGGTATAGCAGGTGGCCTCCACTTCCTCATTAACACTCCATCCTTGAGGTAATACCCTGCTTGGACTTTCTTAATCTCATCAGTTTAGAGAGCTGTTTCTTTTAAAGCTTCATTCTCAGGGTTTCAGTTCTGTTCTGCTATAAACTCCTTCCTAGACAGGGATAAATCTTTCTCTCCTGAGCCAATTTTAAATTTTCCTTGGCTAAGCTACAAGCTTTATGTAACCTGTCCTTAAGTTACAAAACATAGTCCAACAAATTAGTGTGTACTTCCTGACTAATCCACTGTTCTTTTAATAAAGCTAAAGGTCCTCTAACTCTATACCAGGGGTGGGCAAACTTTTTGACTTGTGGGCCACAAAGGGTTCTAAAATTTGACAGGGGGGCCCGACCAGGAGCAGATGGATGGAGTGTTTTGGTAATACACCTCATAAGAGAAAATAAAATATCATGGGATATGTAGAAAACATGTGCTTTAATTTCAATTGAAAATGAACAAATGCATTACAACAAAATATCTGTCTTTGAAGTCCCATGATATTTAGCTATTTATTGAAATGACTTTTAAAACACTGAAAATTAAATGAATAGAATACAGCTTTTTTTAGTAGTAACAGTTATTATTTTAAAGCACTGAAAATTCTGTTATCCTTCAAGATATTATCATCATCACTCTCCTCCTGACTGTCTTTATTTCAAAAACGGTAGGAGATGCAGGACTACTTGTCCTGCTCCTTCTTATTCAATTGTCCCCGTGCCAAAACTCAACAACGACCAGCAGAAGGACAGAACAGTGACAGCGCACCAGTAAGCGGAGCGCGTTATTTGATCTGGAGCGCATTTTTTATTTTGAGAACTTACGTGCACCTGCGCACTACTCATGTCCATCACTTAACAGAAATGACATGTAACATGTAAGGCTTATTGAAAAAAATATTTTCAAATGCATTTTTTACATAACACAACGAAGAAACTTATTTTTAATTTCAGTGGGAACAGTGTTGTTGGTCTCCCTTTTTAGCCAGCGCATCAAAGTCTGGATTTAGTTTTGTTGTGGCGATTCTCAGGATGGATCTGAGGTGTTAACAAGGTTTATTAATATAATTTCATCAAGTTCTGCGGGCCGGATTAAAAAGCTTAACGGGCCGCATATGGCCCGCGGGCCGTAGTTTGCCCATGCCTGCTCTATACCCAAATACAAGTTCAAATGGACTGAAACCTAAGGATTTTTGTACCGATTCCCTTACTGCAAATAAAAGTAAGTTGATACTCTCATCCCAATCACTTTCATTTTCCACACAATACATCCTAATCATATTCTTGAGGGTGGAATGAAACCTCTCCAAGGCACCTTGCAATTCTGGATGGTATGCAGACGAAGTGATTTGCTCAGCTCCCAATTTAAAAACTATCTGGTGACACAATCCAGTCATAAAATCACTGCCTTGATTAGATTGTATTTCCTTAGGTAATCCAAAATAAGTAAAGAATTTTATAAGAGCCTTTGTCACAGTTTTAGCTGTTATATTCCTAAGTGATACTGCCTCTGGAAACCTAGACGAAGTGCACATAATAGTCAATAAGTACGGATAACCAGTTTTTGTCTTTGGTAATGGACCTACACAATCTATAATAACTTTAGAAAACGGTTCACCAAATGCTGGAATAGGTTGTAATGGAGCCACTGGTGTAACTTGATTTGGTTTACCCACAATTTGACAAGTATGGCATGTTCTATGAAACATCGCCACACCTTTTCTTAGGCCATGCCAGTAAAAATGTTTTAAAATCTTGTCCACAGTTTTCCTTACCCCTTGATGTTCACCTAAGGGCACACTATGAGCTAAAGTCAAAATCTCATTTTGATAAACTTTAGGGACAACTACCTGGTAAACAATATTCCATTCATCACTTGCAGGAATTGTAGGTGATTTCCACTTCCTCATCAACACTTCTTTTTCAAAGTAATATCCTACTGGCACCTTCTCAACTTCACTATCTGGCAGAGCTTGTTCTTTTAATTTGATAATCTCAGGGTCTCTACTCTGCTCTGCTATCATCTCCTTCCTGGACAGAGATAAATCTTAATGGTCCGACTTACTCCAAGAATCTTGTTCAAACAATGAAGGTAAGAAAGTCTCTGACACATCCTCAAAACTCGAATCCTGAGTTGAACAGTCATGAGTAACAACCTCATTCTGCGCATCAATCTTCTTAGCCATAGCTCTAGTCACAACACAGGAAGAATCTGTGTTAGAATTCATCTGTGGTTCCTCTGACTCCATTGTCAAATGCACTTCAGGAAAAACTTATCCACCTGCCAAGTCATTACCTAACAATAAAGAAATATCCTTCACAGGTAAGCTAGGCTGTAATACTACTTTAACAAGTCCTGTAACTAACCCTGAACCCTAAATTTACTTTATGCAAATATACAGGCATAAAGGCACCCAACACCTCATATATAATTTACCTCACCAGTATCAGACTCTTCATTAAACTTCAATATAATGTCTAACATCAGTGATTGAAAAGCTCCATTATCCCTAAGGATTTTCATTGGCACCAGAGTAGATCCTTCTTTCAAGGATACAAACCCTTCAGTTATAAAATGATCATATCCCTTTTTAACTTGGTCAGACTCTAACAAAACCTCATTTGTGTTTGTCGAACCCTGTAATTTTACAGGTGTTTCAGTATGTTGCACACAAGAATCTGGGACTGCTTCCTTCTCTTTCATTTTTCCATCGGAAACAGTTTGCTATTACATGGCCAGGTTTCTTACAATAGTTACAAATAGGACCAAACTGTCTGTCCTTCACAGGTTTTCCTTCCTCCTTACCTTTCTCATTAACTTCTGATTTAATTTCTGGTTTACCTTGAGTCTCTGTGTTATTATTCCTCTTAAAAATTCTGGCCTGAGGAAATGTATTCTTATGGATTAAAGCATACTCATCAGCTAATCTAGCAGAGTCCTGTAATGTATCAGTATCCCTCTCATTTAAGTAGGTCCTTACTTCAACAGGGATGCTTCTTTTAAATTCCTCCATTAAAATCAGCTCTTTCAATTTATTATAGTTCCCATTTACACTTTTAGAGTAAACCCATCTCTAAAAACACACAGCTTTATCATAGGCAAATTCCACATAAGCTTTTTCCACAGATTTCTTCAAACCTCTGAATCTTTCTGTATACGCTTCTGGGACCAATTCATATGCCTTCAAAATCTGCTGTTTCACAATATCATTATCAAGTGCTTGCGCAGCAGTTAAAGCTGTATAAACGTGTTGTGCTTTGCCTTTAATTACACTCTGTAACAACATGGACCATGTATCTTTCGGCCATTCTGAAATCCGAGCAATCGTTTCGAAATGTTGGAAATATCTTCCCACTTCTGTTTCACTGAATGGAGGGACCAATTTAATTTCTTGACTAACAACAAACGGTTTTCTAGAACCAGAAGACTGATTCACAGAAGTTAATTCTGCCATCGCATATTCAAATTCCCTCTTTTTATGTTCAGTTTCTAACCTGCAACGCTCCAATTCTGCTTTACTTAGCTCCAACTTCATTTGTTCGATTTGCAACTGCATCTATAGATTACTTATTGGAAATGACTCTAAAATCGATTCATTTAAATCACCCGAATCCACATAGTGTGAAGCAATTTTTCTCTGTATTAGAGCCTTTGATGTAGACCTCGAAATACATTTAAGTTCCAATCTACTAGCTATCTCAGACACCTTTTTTTGCCTTCGCTAATAACTCCGCATCTGGCGAAGCCAGAAACTCATCAATATTCATTGTTGCTGAATACCACTCACAAGCCAATCAAACAAAAGAATCAAGTATTCCCCTTTTCAAAACACCGATTCAAAATATAACAAGCATTTAAACTCAACTATGGCTGATCCCGGACGAGCCCCCATATTTGTGTTACAGATTCAGCAACAATAAATATATAAGTGAGGCAGGGTTTTTTTTTATAACAAATAAAACATTTATTGAACAGTCGAAAACAAACCCCAAAAGTTAACAAACGACTAACACAACCGGAAATCAGCTGCTGTCTGGCAGCTTGAGCAGTTCTTAAAGGGATAAAGTGAAAACAGTTCTTAAAGCGATGTTGCAAAAACAGTTCTTCAAAGTAGTACTGCGAAAGTTCAAAATGCTTACAGTCCATTAAAGGAGAGACTTTTTTTAGACGATTTAAATTCTCTTTCACATCGTGTTGCTGCAGTTCCCAGTCAAACTATACTTTTCCCGGAGAATTTACTAAGATGAAAATGAAACGGCTTAAAGGCACTGACCTTTCCTTGGCAAAACTGTACCCAACCCTTTCTGCTATTATTGCAGGGGTTAACACAGGCACAGCCAACAAATTCCTTCAGAATGAGGATCAAACAAGGTCGAGCCTGTTTCAGCATTGAAATCGACTTTCCTCGATCTTTTAGTTCCGGAACTCCGATCTTCACTCTCCACTGATTTTTAACTGGCAGTATTGTAAAGAAACTGCTGGTAATGACCTTTTAAACTTTAAGCAGAAAATAAAACTCCACCTTTCAATGGAACTGCGTCATAATATTGGACAACGCAGTAGCATGGAGTCAAAATGGTAAATCTATCCCCGAACTGTCCCTCCTCACAGGGAGGGGTCCTCCTTTTATACCCTGTTGAAAAAAAAACTGTCCCATGACTTCTACTGGCGTGAAAATGACGTCACTCCACCATCACAAGAGCATTACCTTAGGTCCAGTATAGCTTCAACACCACTGTCACAAGTACAAGCTACCCACGAGTACCTAACAATATATATATCCCTCCCTCTGTCTCTCTCTCCTCACCCCACACCATTTTCTGAGCAGGTGAACGGCCAGTCCCTTGTGTGAACTGACATGTGTACCAGCAGGTCAGATGACCGAGTGAATCCCTTCCCACAGTCTGAGCAGGTGAACCCCTTCTGCCTCGTGTGAACTTGCTGGTGTCAATGTGGGGTGGATGACTGAGTGAATTTCTTCCCACAGACTGAGTAAGTGAATGGCCTCTCCCCATAAGTAAAATGACGGGTGTGCCAGTCGGTCAGGTGATCGAGTGAATCCCTCCCCACAGTCTGAGTTGGAAGGATGATCGAGTGAATCCCTTGCTCCACTTCTTAAATATCTGGATAGAGACAGAAAAACTGGCGTGTTGTGTTCAAGATTCCAGTAGACAAATTCTTTGTTGTTTTTAACCTGTAAAAAGATTTACAAAATCCATCAATGGGTGAAGGACAACATTTCAGATGAGATCACTTTAGTCACCAAGGTGTGATCTGACATCACACTGCTACAGTGAGGGTCAACCCAAGTTGGAGAGGGAAATCATCTTCTAACTAGGCTGGTATCTAGAATTAAATGGTATCTGGAATCAAACTGATACTCTTCCTGTCTCTATAAGAATGGGGCATTTCTGCCATAACAAAGCTACGTGGGTGTCAGGCTCCACAGTAACTGAAACACTCGCACGCCAATAGCCTTGTTGACCTGCAGCTGGCATTTTCTTTAATGCACTGTTAATTTAAAGTGCCACAGTTTAAATGCCATAAAAAATTTCTGCTGACATGAAGGGTTGGTCTGTTAAAAAGAACTAGAGTGAATATTAGTATTATTTCAGGTTCTTTTCATGCAAATGTAAAGAAGCTGCAAGGCAGCCAGATCCATCACATATCACATATATATGTATCTCTCTCTCTCTCTCTCTCTCTCTCTCTCTCTCTCTCTCTCTCTCTCTCTCTCTCTCTCTCTCTCTCTCTCTCTCTCTCACTCTCTCTCTCTCTCTCCCTCTCCCTCACTCACTCCCTCACTTCCTCCCCCTGTCCTCCCCCCACCCACACCATTTTCTGAGCAGGTGAACGGCTTCTCCCCAGTCTGAACTCGCTGATGACTCTGTAGGTTGGATGACTGAATGAATCGCTTCCCACAGTCTGAGCAGGTGAATGGCCTCTCTCCAGTGTGAACTCGCTGATGACTCTGTAGGTTAGATGACAACGTGAATCCATTTCCAAAGGCTGAGCAGGTGAACGGCTTCTCCCCAGTGTGAACTCCCTGGTGTTTCTGTAGTGTGGAAGCGTGAGTGAATCTCTTCTCAAAAACTGAGCAGGTAAAAGTCCTCTCGCCTGTGTGAACTGACATGTGTACCAGTAGGTCGGATGACGGAGTGAATCCCTTCTCACAGTCTGAGCAGGTGAACGGCTTCTCCCTAGTGTGAATTCACTGGTGTCTCTGTCGGGTGGAAGAGTGAGTGAATCTTTTCCCACAGATTGAGCAGGTAAACGACCACTCCTCTGTGTGAACTGAAATGTGTACCAGCAGGTCAGATGACCGAGTGAATCCCTTCCCACAGTCTGAGCAGGTGAACCCCTTCTGCCTCGTGTGAATTTGCTGGTGTCAATGTAGGGTGGATGACTGAGTGAATTTCTTCCCACAGACTGAGCAGGTGAATGGCCTCTCCCCATATGTAAAATGATGGGCGTGTCAGTCGGTCAGGTGATCGAGTGAATCCCTCCCCACAGTCTGAGTAGGAAGGATGATCGAGTGAATCCCTTGCTCCACTTTTTAAATATCTGGATAGAGACAGAAAAACTGGCGTGTTGTGTTCAAGATTCCAGTAGACAAATTCTTTGTTGTTTTTAACCTGTAAAAAGATTTACAAAATCCATCAATGGGTGAAGGACAACATTTCAGATGAGATCACTTTAGTCACCAAGGTGTGATCTGACATCACACTGCTACAGTGTGGTCAACCCAAGCTGGAGAGAGAAATCATCTTCTAACTCGGCTGGTATCTAGAATTAGATGGTATCTGGAATCAAACTGATTCTCTTCCTGTCTCTATAAGAATGGGGCATTTCTGCCATCACAAAGCTACGTGGATGTCAGGCTCCACAGTAACTGAAACACTCTCACGAAAATAGCCTTGTTGACCTGCAGCTGGGATTTTCTTTAATGCACTGTTAATTTGAAGTGCCACAGTTTAAACGCCATATAAAAATTTCTGCTGACATGAATGTTTGGTCTATTAAAAGGAACTAGAGTGAATATTAGTATTCTTTCAGGTTCTTCTCACAGTCATAGAAAAGTACAACAAAGAAAGAGACCCTTCGGTCCATCTAGTTCGTGCTGAACTATTTAAATGTTCTATTCCCATATTCCTGCCATCCAGTTACATACACAAACCTTTTAAATGTTGAACTTGAAGTCGCATGCCCCACCTGTGCTGGCTGCTCATTCCACAGCCCCCTGTCATGTTCCCCTTAACGTTTGACCTTTCACACTTAACCCATGGCCTCTTGTTGTCGTCCCACTCCATCTCAGTGGAGAAAGCCAGCTTGCATTTACCCTATCTATTAGCCTCATAATTTTGGTACACATCCATCAAATCTCCCCTCAATCTTTTACATTACAAGGAATAAAGGACTGACCTGTTCAATCTTTCCTTATAATCAAAGTCCTCCAGACGTGGCAACATCCTTGTGAATTTTCTCTGAACTCTTTCAACCTTTTTTACTTCTTTCTTGTAGGCTGCTGACCAAAACTGCACTCAATACTCCAAATTAGGCCTCAGCAAGTTCTTAGACAATGTCAACATAACATCCATCTCCTGTACTCAGTACTTTGGTTTATGAAGGTCAATGTGCCAAAATCTTTCTTTCTGTCCCTATCTACCAGTGACACCACTTTCAATGAAATATAGACCTGTATTCCCAGATCCTTTTCTTCAACAACACTCCTCCATGCCCGACCAGTCACTGTGTAAGACCCACCCTTGTAGGTCCTACCAAAGTGCAAAATCTCGCAATTGCCTACATTAAATTCCATTTTCCATTTCTCAACCCATTTTCCCAGCTGGTCCAGATCGCACTGCAAGCCAAGGTAGTCTACTCGCAGTCCAATAAACCCCCAGTCTTGGTTTCATCCACAAAATTGCTGATCCAGCTAACCATGTTATCATCCAGATTACTGATATAGATGTCAAACAACAACGTAAGAACATAAAAACATAAGAGATAGGAGCAGGAGTAGGCCAATCGGCCCCTCAAGCCTGCTCCGCCATTCAACAAGATCATGGCTGATCCAATCTTAACTCTAGTTTTCACCGAATCCCACAAGGCAACAGTGCCAACCAACAGGGCACCATGCCGCCCATTTTATTTTATTATTCATCCCGCCCAAACCCATGTGATCACACGGGGAAAAAAACCGAGTTGCTAATTGAGGAGAAAAAATCTGGAAAATTCCTCTCCGACCCATCCAGGCTATTGAAAACTGGTCCAGGAGATCACATGGCTGATCTAAACCTAGCCTCATGTCCACTTACCTGCTCGCTCACCGTATCCCCTAATGCCAGATCCAGCACTGATCCCTATGGCACACCACTACTCACAATCTTCCAGTAAGAGAGGCAACCATCTGCTACCACACTCTGGCTTCTCCCAAAGACAGTGCTGCATCCAATATACCATCTGATCTTGAATGCTGAGTGACTGAACATTCTTGACCAATCTCTAATATGAGACTCTGTCAAGTGCCTTGCTAAAATCCAAATCGGCAACATCCACTGCCTTGCCTTCATCCACTTTCCTGATAACAACCTCGTGAGACACGTTAATTTTGTTAGACATGACCTACTATGCACAAACCCATGCTGCCTATCCTTAATCAGTCCATACCTATCAAAATACTTATATATCCGGTTCCTGTACATACGTTCCAATAACCTTCCCACTACTGATGTCAAGCTCATGAACGTATTATTTCCTAGTTTATTTTTGGATCCTTTCTTGAACAGCGGAACAACATTGGCTGTCCTCCAATCCTCTAGTACATCACCTGTCACTGAGGATGACTTAAATATCTGTGCTTGGGCCCTGACAAATTCTGCACTTGTCTTCTGCAGGGTCCTAGGGAACAACTTGTCAGACCCTGCTGATTTATCCATGGTAATTTGACTGAACACAGCAAACACCTCCACCTCTGTAATCTGTGCAGGGTCCATGAAGTTGATGCTGCCTTGCCTCACTTCTATAGACTCTGTGACAATTTCCTGAGTAAATACAGATGCAAAACTACTATTTCAAACCTCCCCCATGTATTTTGTCTCCTCATATGGACTACCATTCTGATTGACCAGTGTGGGCATGTTTCTGTACTGACCTTCTCCATGTTTCTGTGAGAGAGAAGTTGGCCAAACTTGATTGGAAGGGGAAACTGGTAGGAATGACGACAGAGCAGCAATGGCTGGAGCTTTTGGGAGCAAATCGGGAACTGAGTGATCGATAGATCCCAAAGAAGTGGAAGCATTGTAAAGACAGGAGGACACAACCGTGGCTGAAATGAGAAGCCAAAGCCAACATAAAAACAAATGAGAGGGCAAATAATAGGACAAAAACCATTGGGAAGCTTTTAGAAACCAACAGAAGACAACGAAAAAAAGTTAGATGAGCTCAGTGCATGGAATCATGATATTGTAGTCATTAATGAGTCTTGGTAGCACCCAACAGCCTGAGACATTTAGAGAAACAAAATATCTGGGGCCTCAATATCTCTGGAAAACCAAGGTTCCCTGCACCAGTTACCTTTCAACTTTTATTTGGTCAGGCACATACAAACTCTACACCCTCGAAGTTTCATTTCTGAAGAACTCCCACTTACCAAGTACCCCTTTGCTGGAAACATCCTGTCCCAATTCACACTTGTCAGATCTTTTCCGATACCATCAAAATTGACCTTTCTCCAAGTTAGAAACTTGACCTGTGGTCCAGACCTCCCGTATTCCATATTTACTTGGAATCTCATGGCATTATGATCACCAGATACATAGTGTTCCCATACACTAATTTCTGTCACTAGCACCGGATCATTTCCTGATAGCTTATTGCACACTTCTACTATGGGAGTTCTACTGATTGAGGGCACATTTGAGAAATTCTACCCCATCTATTCCTCTTACAGTCTGGGACTCCCAGTCAGTATATGGAAAGTTAAAATCACTCAACATATCAATCTTTGTTTCTTGGCGTAGTCTGTGATCTCTCTGTAAATTTATTCCTCTCAATCCCTCTGACTTTTGGGTGCAACCAACTCCCAGTAATGGTAACAATATCATAATTCAATGTACTGAGCTCATCTGGCTTTCCTACGATGCTTCTTGCATTTGATATACACAGTTCAGCGTATTCATCGCACCGTTCTCAACCTATTGATTGCTAACTTTGTCTGAAGTCTGAAGATTATCTGACTGGTATCAAGAAAACAACCACTACCTCCAAGTCACAGAAACAAAGGAGCGGGTTGTGGATTACAGAAGGAATGGAGACAGGCTAACCCCTATTGACATCAATGGATCTGGAGTTGAGAGGGTAAACAGCTTTAAGTTGATCGGCATACACATCATCGAGGATCTCACGTGGTCTGTACTTACCGGCTGTGTGGAGAAAAAGGCACAATAGCGCGACTTACCCCTCAGACGGTTGAAGAAGTTTGGAATGTGCACCTAAATACGAAGAACTTTATACAGGGAATCCTGACTGGCTGCATCACTGCCTGGTATGGGAACGGTACCTCTCTCAAACACAGGACTCTGCAGAGTGTGATGTGCATAGCCCAGCACATCTGTAGTTGTGAACTTTCCACTATTCAGGACATTTACAGTGACAAGTGTGTAAAAAAGGGCCTGAAGGATCACTGGGGACCCGAGTCACCCCAAACACAATCTGTTGCATCTGCTACCATCTGTAAAACGGTACCACAGCATGAAAGCCAGAACCAACAGACTCTGGGACAGCTCCTTCCACCCATTCTAGTGAGTTGATCTTGAGATTCTGTATTTTTTTTTGAATTCTCAAAGAGTAGGTCATCTTTTCCATTTTAAATATTTCCAGAATAATTTCATGCCAATCTTCTAATGTAGGTGATATTGGATTTAGCCACTTTCTGGTGATTGATTTCTTACTTGCTGCTAAGAGGACCTGTAGAAACTTTATGTCTTTCTTCTGATCCAAAAAAAGTACATGTCCCAAATAGAG
Organism: Hemitrygon akajei; assembly: GCF_048418815.1. Taxonomy (NCBI): domain Eukaryota; kingdom Metazoa; phylum Chordata; class Chondrichthyes; order Myliobatiformes; family Dasyatidae; genus Hemitrygon; species Hemitrygon akajei. The sequence goes on from NC_133131.1 coordinate 60,327,036, forward strand.
CGTCTCAAAGTTCAGAGGTATCTGGGCCTTAAATACCTGACATAAAGTTCTATGAATACCTTTCCAATATAAGCTTAATTTAGGACAATCCCAGAAAATATGGAAATGATTTTCCTCCTTGGAGCCACACCTTCTCCAACACGTCACATTTGTGTCTTTATATTTTTCCTGATATGGGGTCTTGAAGTATCTTATAATATTTTTCCAACAATGTTCTCTCCAAATCAAAGAGTTAGTCGAAGACCACTAAAAGCTGCATATTTTCCCCCAAACCTCCTCTGAAAGTACGGACCCCGCTTCCTTCTCCTACTTCTCTTTAATATACAATGTATTTTCATTTTTAGCATGTAAGAGTACATTGTATAATCGAGAAATTGATTTACTCAGCATTAAACTGTAAGCCGAAATCAGAATCTTGAAAAAATTCTAATTCGACTGTTGATAAATCTGTAAATCTGCCACTCTGGTTAACATAATGTCGTATTTGAAGGTACCTAAAAAAGTCATTATGTTCTAGCCATGTTTGTCCTGTAAGGATTGGAAACTTTGTAATACTCTTTTCTGTGTAAATGAAAGATAAGTTGTAAGACCTTTATTTATCCATAGTTCAAATCTTTTATCTACTCTGTTGGGAAGAAATTCGGTATCATATGCACACCATCTAAAAAGTTTTAACATGTTATTAATTCCACATGAATTAGCCACCTTCTGCCATACTTTTAATGTAAGATTTATCCAGCTGTTTTTAGACATTTCCAATTGAGCTATCAAGAAAAATTTAATCAAATTTGGAATAAATGAATTGAATTTAGAACCCCAAAGCGAGAAGACCTTGGAGGACTCTCCTAATGATATATACTGCTTTTCTCATCAACACAGTAATATTGCTAATGTAAGCACCCTTGGTTCGATTGTTTACGGTTGTTTTTTTTTAAATAGGGAACTAACACAAGTAAAGGAAAAGATTTGGGAAAGGGGAAAATATTGAAAAATTAAGTAAATAAGTACATAGGGATTGGATAATTATGTTTGAGGGTAGGAGCAAACATGAACGAATTAGGATATAAAATCCTACAATGGTAGTTATATAGGGTTATATATAATATTTTGGACCAGAAGTAATGGTTCAGAAGAGATACATAGAAATTATTATTAATACACTATTATTACTATTTTTCTTAACAATTGTTGTCATTGCTTAATCTAATAGGGTGGAATTACAGCTGCACATAATTATCTATTTAAGTGCCTTATTACTTTATATATTATCTCAATGTGTACTTATGAATGTATAAAAAATTATAGATTAAAATTAAATTTAAAAAAATTAAAAAGAGATTCTGTAAATTGAGCCTGCCGGATGGCTCGAGGCTCCGGGCTTTCCATTCACATCTAGTACCCATCTCTACCACCACATCTAGTATCTCGTTCCACATATCCACCACTCATGTAAATATAAATTGCTCCTTGTCTCTATTTAAATCTCTCCAGTTTCACTTAGACTCCCCTACTCAGGAGAAATGGCTGTGACCACCCATCTGAGATACTGCAGACTGGATTATCAGAAATATGCTCCCATTGAGATGAGTGTGTGAAACTTACTTGGTTTTTAAACAGCAGCAAAGAGGAATACTTTCAAGAGTTGCCTAACTTGGATGAGCATAGCAGAGTAAATGATGAGTCAAGGACACGTTGTACCTTACAGCACGATTGAATTTTTGAGGATGTGACTAAACACATTGATGAAGGGAGAGCAGTAGATGTAGTGCATATGAATTTCAGCAAGGCATTTGATAAGGTATCCCATGCAAGGCTTATTGAGAAACTAAAGAGGCATGGGATCCAAGGAGAGATTGCTTTGTGTATCCAGAACTGGCTTGCCCACAGAAGACAAAGAGTGGTTTTAGACGGGTCATATTCTGCATGGAAGAATAGTGGAGTGCCTCAGGCATCTGTTCTGGGACCTTTACTTTTCGTGATTTTTATAAATGACCCGGATGAGCAAGTGGAGGGATGGATTAGTAAGTTTGCTGATGACACAAAGGTTGGGGTGTTGTGGATAGTGTGGAGGGCTGTCAGAGGTTACAGCGGGATATCGATAGGATGCAAAACTGGGCTGAGAAGTGGCAGGTGGAGTTCAACCCAGATAAGTGTGAGGTGGTTAATTTTGGAAGATTAAATATGATGGCAGAATATAGTATGAATGATAAGACTCGTGGCAGTGTGGAGGATCAAAGAGATCTTGGGGTCCGACTCCATAGGACACTCAAAGCTGCCGCGGAGGTTGACTCTGTGGTTAAAAAAGGCATACGGTGCATTGGATTTCATCAATCGTGGGATTGAGTTTAGGAGCCGAGAGGTAATGTTGCAGCTCTATAGGACCCTGCTCAGACCCCACTTGGAGTACTGTGCTCAGTTCTGATCACCTCACTACTGGAAGGATGTGGAAACCATAGAAAGGGTGCAGAGGAGATTTACAAGGATGTTACATGGTTTGCAGAGCACGCCTGATGAGAATAGGTTGAGTGAACTTGGCCTTTTCTACTTGGAGTGACGGAGAATGAGAAGTGACCTGATAGAGGTGTATAAGATGATGACATTGAACGTGTGGATAGTCAGAGGCGTTTTTCCCAGGGCTGAAATGTCTAACATGAGAGGGCAAAGTTTTAAGGTGCTTGGAAGAAGGTACAGAGGAGATGTCAAGGGTAAGTTCTTATTACGCAGAGAGTGGTGAGTGCGTGGAATGGACTGCCGGCGATGGTGGTGCAGGCGGATATGATAAGGTTGTTTAAGAGTCTTGTGGATAGGTACATGACCATAGAAAAGTAGAGGACTATGGGTAAGCCAATTAAATTCTAAGGTAAGGACATGTGCAGCACAGCTTTGTGGGATGAAGGGCCTGTATTGTGCTGTAGTCTTTCGATGTTTCTATGTAATACTGACACAGAAGTTAGATTACTACAGTGCAGGAACAGCTCCCTCATCCCACAATGTTCATGGCCCCAAGGAAGTGGCCAAGTAAATTCGTAATTCAATGGTCATCTATATTAATGCATTATGCACAAAATATCCATATCCTTCCACTTTCCTCACATTTGCGTACCTATTTTAAAGTCTCTTATAAGTCTGTAATGTACCTGTCTCTACCAAGACCCCGGTGCCCATTCCAGGCACCATGAAATCTGTGTAAAAGAACTTGCCATTCACACAGAGGTAGCCTTTCTCCTTTGAACTGACCCCCTCTCACATTAAATGCATTTCCTCTGGTGTTAGACATTTTAACCCCCCAAAAGAGATACTGTCTACCTACTCTATGTATATATATATATATATATATATCATAATCTTATAAACTATCAGATTCTTTCCTCAGTCTCCATTGTTCCAGAGAAAACAACCCAAGTTTGTCCTACAACACACACAAAATGCTGTGGAACGCTGCAGGCCAGGCAGCATCTATAGGAAGAAGCACTGTCGACGTTTCGGGCGAGATCCTTCGTCAGGGCTAACTGAAAGCAAAGATAGTAAGAGATTTGAAAGTAGGAGGGGGAAGGGGAATTGCGAAATGGTAGGAGAAGACCAGAGGGGGTGGAGTGAAGCCAAGAGCTGGAAAAGTGATTGGCAAAAGGGATACAGAGCAGGAGGAGGGAAAGTATCATGGGAAGGGAGGCCGAGGGAGAAAGAACAGGGGAGGGGAGCACCAGAGGGAGATAGTCAAAGAGTGATGGGCAGAGAGTGAAAAAATATGTCCTATTTACAGTACGTCCTTTTGTATTCATTGCCAGTCATCTGTGCTATCCACACCCATGTAGATTTTCAGCCAGGTCGCTTATATACATCACAAACTGCAGAGATGAGAGTACACATCCCTGCAGAACACCACTGATCATGTACCTCCAGGTAGAATAGGTCCCTTCAACTACCACTCTCTGTTTCCAATAGGCAAGCCAGTTCAGAAGCAAAACGGCCAATTCACCATTGATCTCATGCATCTTAATCTTCTGGATCAGCCTCCCATGTGGAAGCTTGTGAAATGCCTTTCCTAAATATGTTGAAATGACAGCCATAGCTCGACCGACATCAATTATCCTCGTCACATTATCAATAAAATCAATCAAGATAGTAAGACACAAGTTGCCCCACAGAAGGTCATGCTGACATACCCTAATTAGGCTATGGTTTTCCAAATACTGATAAATCGTTTCTGTCCGAATTCTTTTCAGCACTTTCCGTGAGACTTACCGGTCTATAGTTTCCAGGATTATTGCTGGTTTCCTTCTTGAACAATGGAGCAACCTAAGCTCCTCTCCTGAGCAACATCTCTCCTGATCACAAATTTCTCTCCCCAACCCAGATTCACCGGATTCCCTTTCCCTGGTCTTTCTGTACCTCTTCGGTCTCTCTCTTCCCCAAAGGTCTTTGTCCCCATCTCTCTCCTCCTCCTTCCCCCAGTCTCTCCCAGATTCCCGCTCTCCTTACTCTGTTTCTTCCTCCAGCTCTCTCTGCCTTCTCTCATTTCCTCCATCTCTCTCTGTCCCAGACACTCACTCAGCCTCGGTCTCCGATCACACACTCTGCCCCGTTTCTTTCTCTCCCGCTTCTTCTCTTTCTCCCTGCAGTGTCTCGTCAGCGACTCTGTCTCTCCCCATCTTCCTTTCAGGCTCCCCCGTGTCTATTCCTCTCTTTCTCTTTCCCCTCCCCTCTCTCTCTCTCTCTCTCTCTCTCTCTCTCTCTCTCTCTCTCTCTCTCTCACACAAACACACACACTCTCTCTCTCCCCCACTCTTTCTCACCCTCTGTCTCTCACCCATCCTGCCCATCCTGCCTGCCTCTCTGATCCCTCTGTCCTCTCACTGATCCCGCTATCCTCTCTCTTTTCCTCTGTGCCTCTCCATTTTTTTTTCTCTGCGTCTTTTCTTCCGTCACAATCGAGCTCTGAACGCCTGCAAGTTCTGATCTATACATCTTGTTGACAATTGTGCCTCTTGCACCATCGCACATTGAATTGGACGAGATACTATCCTGGAATGAACATTGGGAGAGAATCTGTGTCAGTCTGTGAAGGGCTGGGTGGGAGGGGGCTATGTAGACAAAAGTGGGAAAATAAAAATGAGAGTGTGAGAAAGTGAATGTGAGAGGAGAAAGAGGGAGGTGAGGAAGAAGAAGGGGCGCATTGGGGTGATAGGAGAAAGAAAGGGAATGGGGAGAGGAGGATAAGGGAAGATGGAGGAGTCAGGCTGACAGGAAGGTGTGCTGAGAAGTGAGAGAATGGTGAGGGACGTGGAGAAAGGGGGAGACGGAGTAGGTGAGCTCACTGTGGGAGGGCAGGAAACAAAATCGGGAGGGAGTTGCACAAACTCAGTCAAGGTGTCCAATTCCCTCTGTTCCACTCACAGTAAATCCTCTAAGGATATATTTTCATCAACGAAAGCAGGATTCAACACTCCGTGCGCGCATGTGTTATTCTGGTAAGAAGTACATACCACTGAACTGAAGTGGAAACTCAGCCCAGAAATACGGAGATATTATCATCTTAGAAGAAAACTTTAACCAATGGATTAACATGATCCTCCATGGAAGGCATCCTTACGATTCTGAATCCAACGCCAGGCTCCAAGTGGGAGACCACTTCCCAGAAAGTGTGGTTCCTCGTGGCAATACAGGGCCAGGGCACAAAAGATATAAAAAATACACAATAAGCGACCAACACATTCAGGATAAAAGCAGAAAACTGGACACTCAAAGCTGCTGCACAGGTTGACTGTGGTTAGGAAGAAATGCGGTCCATTGACCTTCTTCAACCATGGGATGCAGTTTAGGAGCCGAGAGGTAATGTTGCAGCTATATAGAACACTGGTCAGACCCCACATGGTGTACTATGCTCAGGTCAGGTCTGGAAGGATGTGGAAACCATAGAAAGGGTGCAGATGAGATTTACAAAGATGTTGCGGAACACGCCTGATGAGAATAGGTTGAGTGAAATTGGCCTTTTCATCTTGGAGCGACGGAGGTTGGGAGGTGACCTGATAGAGGTGTATAAGATAATAAGAGGCATTGATCGAGTGGACAGTCAGTGGAACGTGTGGAATGGGTTGCCGGCAGCGGTGGTGCAGGCAGATATGATAGGGTCTTTTAAGAGAATCCTGGATAGGTACATGGATTTTGGAAAAATACAGGGCTATGCGTAACCCTAGGTGATTTCTAAAGTAAGGACATGATCGGCACAGCTTTGAGGACCGAAGGGCCAGATTGTACTGTAGGCTTTCTATGTTCTATGTTTCTAACTTACAGAAATCAATTAGTGAAAAACACCAGAGATATACTGACCTGATGGAGGAAATTGAAAGTGCCTGGTACAGGAACAGGATTTACCTTGTCCCAATTGTAATATCTACAACTGGTTTCATCCCAAAGTCACCACAGAGCAATATTAAACAACTGGGTGGAAACGGAAATATTTATGCAAATCTCTAGAAATCTGCAATACTAAAAACCAAGGTAATAGTCCAAAAGTTTTTAGCAATTGAGAAACATGTGTGCTTGTCTATGTCCATACTTCATGTTTTACTAGTTTTGGCTGCGAAAATTTTTTTTTAAATATTAATAGTCATGCGATTGTAGTGGAGTGAATGCAGAGGGGGTTCAACATGCAGTTTGTTCGGATGGATATTTATTAGAAATCAGGCGGTAAGATGACATTCTTTCAGTCAAGCAGAGTAGACATTGAGATTTTGTATCGAATTTTGCTCCATTATGAACCGAATGCATGGGTTCTGTAGTGTTGAGCATTTCTCGATGACAGGTTCACCTAATGCGAAGGACAAGTGTAAAGTTTACTGGAAGCTCGTGTGGACTGTTGACCTTCTTTTTGCTTCATTCTTACGCAATAGCCTGCCGATTTGGCCTTGTGTGCTCAGTTCCTGACCCGCTCTGTCACTATCGAATGGGGGTGAATCGGCAACGAAACCAAAAGTAAAAATAGAAATTAAGATGAGTTTAAACATTGGTAGGAGGGGGAGGTCGAGGGCTGCGGGTTCCGAATGGTCTGTTCCTGTGTTGCGTCTTTCTCGTGTTCCAAGCCAGTTGTATTAGAAGAATTTAGATATTTTGTTTATTAATTAATTGAATAATTAATGTGAGCGGATATTTCGCTGCGCTGATGAATTGCTTTCTGAACTTGGATTGAGTTACCCCATAAATAAACGTGTTTGTGCAGCAACTTAATATCAACAACATGTCTCCGGACCGTTCAAGTATGAATTCAGAATCGTTGTAATTATTTGGATTCAGTTCGGCAATGGTGTAATAAAGGAATTCGGCAACATCTACCGACCACAGGATGATGAAGCTTCCGGAGATAGTGAGAAGTAAGATCACAGACCTCCTCCTGCTCTCCATCTCCGGGTCACTACAGTTCTCCGACTGACTCTGGCGCCTCAGTCCCTTACGGACGTGACTAGTCACTAAAATGTGTTCGACTGTCAGAGCGTTGAACAGCAGTATTAATACGAAAGCGAGTAATGGCGTCAGAACGGTAGAAAGCCAGCTATACCCCACCCACCCAGGATCCGTAAAGTAGCCGGGCTTAGGAATACAGTCCCAGGGTGTATTGTCAATCACTTTCAGAGAACGATATCTAAAGAAGTCGGGCACATTTTTGAAACCGAGCAGAACGCCGGTTGTTGTCAGAACCACAGCCGCAGTCTTCCCGGTGCAATACTTTGCTTTCCGCTTTTGGCAGCAGATGGCGACAAATCGATCAAACGTAAAAGTAACAATGAACGAGACAGAGCAGTCCGTGGATGCCTTTGCCAGGACAGAGATCGCACTGCATACGGGGGTGATGTCCAGGAAAGTCCCGGGGAAGTAATAATAACTAATCCGCCAGAGGATGACCTCAAAGATGATGGTCAGAAGATCCGTTGTTGCCATGGCCACCAGGTAGCGAGTGGTGCAGGTGGAGAGTCCGCACTTCCCCAGGACAGGATCACAATTGCTACTAAATTCACTGAAACAGCAAAAAGAATAAGTGAATGACTGTTGCGCCGTTCCGTGGGTCTCATAGCGCAGATATCTGGAAATACAGAACGATCAAACTTCTCGTGCTACTCATTTCTGGAGGTTTAAAAGGTGTAAAGCGGGTGCCGAGATACCCACATCAATGCATGCTGAGCGAACGGGTACGGTGCTCGGTACAGGAAGAGCAGCAGTGTTTGGAGAGGGTCGCCGTGTTCCCTTCACCCACGTTCTAACACTCTCCCCATACAGTGGACACTCGCTCCCTCGGTCTCTCTCCATGGCCAAAGTTCGACTCGGAAAGCAATTTTATTTCCTCCGTTTACATACCTCAGTCTTGGTTGTTTTATATTCTGCAACCACTCAATTCCTTCAGACTTTATCAATGGATCCTATCGAAAACTTTCGATTTTCGCATTTAAAGATGTTGCCTGACCTTCTGAACTTTCAGATATATTGGACGTTAATGCTTAAACTATACAAAGGAATAACAATATAGGTACTTCAAAGCATCTGCCTCTTTTCGGGGTTGCTCCTAACTACTGCAGCGTTATTCTGAATGCTTCGAGGCTTTATTTTTCTTCCAGAACGGAGTGTCGCATGTACCTTACCCCGTCTGACCTGTAACGGACACCGCTGGGGTGGTTCTTAACTCCCTCTCACTACACCAATTATAAGGCGCGGACACAAACACTGCTACTCACGCAGACCACGCAGACTCTTAATTGAACGTTCGAGCCTCCCGATAGTTCGGAGTCTCAATCAGAAATGATGTCTACTACTTCCGTCTAAATCTCATCAGGGTTTCGCTTCCTGCGTTCGCTTTCAAACTTGCAGCAATTTCTTAATACACAGACACATATCTTTAAATTTGAATTCAAAGCTTGTATCGCTATTGAAACCAGGTAACCTGTAAAGGTGCCGAGCGCAGAAAATGTCTGGAGTTTGCTTTGACAGCGTCTTTATATTGATATATCAAAACTGCCTGCTCTGGATCCACGAAATGAATCCATCTCCCTGATCTTCCACTCTACATCTGTTTCAGCTGCAGATTTATATTCAGCCGAGCCACAGATTAAACTACAAGGGAACTTCGGAACAAACACAGAGTTTTGTCACAACGTCCGTACCGCACTCACTGATACATCGGCATCACAACGCTGTCAGTAACTGAACGAGTCCACAGATCACGCACACAAAACCACAAATGTTGATTCGGCTATGTTCTTACCAGGAACACCAATAACGGTAATGACCATGTACCATATCTTTTTCACACGGTAAAATGTTTCAAGCATGCTGTCTGAGATTCAGCCTGTCTTTCAGCTGCCCGTGATCTCGCTGAAGCAACTCCGAGCTGATGAATCTCCACGGTCATTCATTTATACTCCCTCCAGCACACTGAATATTCAATATTACACAAGAGTGATGTGTCTTCCAAAAGCCGAGGTAAAAATAAACATGATGTAATTCAAGTTAAATCCCAATTGTGATGAGGTATGGATAGCTTGACATGAAATTGCAAAATCTCAAAGACGATGACATGACGATTAGAGAAGTCAGTTAATGTTCTTGTGAAAGACTCTCGCGCTCACCTCTCGCGTTCATGATTGTTATTATTGATCTTCTCCATTCCCAGACTCCATAGACATTGTCATCAAAGCCCAATGTTGTACTGTCATTCGGCTACTGTGCTTGACTCCGGGAGTTGTCTCGGTTTTGGATCGCCCAATAGGAATATTCTTTAGAAAAAACATAATATTTGCTTTCTACGATACAGGAATATAGTGAAAAGCCTAAAAGTAATATAACATCCAGGTCTTCGAAGATAGTGAACGCACGTAAACCATTAATCATATTAATTGTAACTTACACAAAACGCTGGCAGATCCCAACAGGTCAGTCAGCATCCATGGAAATGGATGAACTGCCGGCGTTTATGACCGAGATCCGCCTTCCTATTAATTAATGCTTCGTCGACTACCTCAGCCCCATCAGCAAAAAGCGGAATTTCCCAATGGTAAACCATTTAAATTCGTGTTCTCATTCCCGGTCCGACATGTCGGAGCACGTCCTGCTTTTCTGTCACAATAAGGCCACTCTCGGGTTGGAGTATTAACACCTCTATTCCGTCTACGTAACGCCCAATCTTATGGCGTGAATATGGACTTCTCAGTCTTCCGGTATTCCTTCCCTCGCATTTCCTTCTTCGTTATTCACCCTCTCTGGCCTCTTATTCTTTTCTGAACTGCCTACCATCTATACCCCTGGTGACCCTTCTCTTTCCCTTTCTCCCACGACCCACTCTCCCATCCTGCAGGATACCTTCTCCAGACCTTTGCCTTTTCCACTTATCACCTCCCAGGCAATTATTCCGTGCCCAAACTGCAACCAATTGGATTCCCTTATCACCTTCTCGTTGTTCCACTTCTCCTTATTCAAGCATCTTCCACATTTCCCCAGTGCTGTTGAAGGTCTGCGAACGAAATGTCAAATCTTTATCCATTTCCAAAGATGTTGCCTTACCTGTTAAGTTCCTCCAGCATTTTGTATGTGCATCAAATTGATGCATACGCTCACATAGTAAACCAGCTCCTATTAAAGTCCGTACCGGTATGAAGCAAAGTCATTCAATCATCGTACACATGACCCTCCAATTGGTGCAAATACTTAAACCGACAGAGCAATCCGTATCACATTTGTATCAGCAGTAACAAATGGTAGAGCTGTTGATAGTGAGATAAATCGTTGTGTGTACATATTTGACAATCTGAACTGCATTTTCAAAGTAAATATAGCTCAACTATGTATTCTGTTTTGTTTTTCCTCTGATGCGCTACATCGCTGTATGTATGTTCTGAACGAAAAAGCTCAAAAGTATATTGCGATTTTGATTGAGTGGATTTCACAAGGAGATGGACAACGAAAAGCCAATTCGGAGATGGAATTATTTTGGTTAACATCAATTTTAGTGGACTTTTATCCATAAGGTGGATATGCTCTGATATGGGCATGACATCAGTTTATCAGTTAGAGGTTACTTCAAGGGCATTTACAAAGACCGACTGGTTTTCATGGTCCATCAGCCGGTGCTTCAGCAGAGTAGAATCTGTCACCCGGTGTCCCAGTTTCTCATTACATTGAGGGTATACTATTGAGCCGATGTAGAACACAAAACGTAAGTGAAGGATCACGTGATCTGGCTGAGAAAATTAATCACAGTGATTGGACAATCAACTAAAATGAAAATGCAAGTTCTCAGCCCTAATCTGGCGGTTGAACATACACCGTTATAATGTAAAATAATATTGAAGAAAGGATGAAATTAAACATGACGATTAACATGCAGCCCGCAGCCAGGGAAGAGCTCCACAAGATCACAAGCCTCTTATGTCATCAAATCACAAGATCTTCGTGACGTTCCTCTTGTGTTATGACCAGGAAGTAAGGGGAGTTTGAGTGGAACCCGACCAATAACATGATTTGAGACTGTGATCGAAACAACCTTGACTGACTCCCCGCAAGTCCTTGAAACATTGCAAGAAAATGCAACGGCCATGAGAAACATATCGCACTTTCTGCAGAGCCCAAGATCAAGTTCTAATGTGTTCGCTGAATTTATGTGGCTGAACTTCTACGCTCTCCGACAACCTTAAAATATTGATTATTTGCCTTATAAAATTGATTGTTCTCGTTAACACACACACACACACACGCAGAAATACACGGAGGTAGAACAGTAATTCATTTAAAAAAAGACGTTGAAACACATTTAACAACAATTACGCACAAATCTTTCTATCAAGTGAATCCATTAGTTCACAGAAGCCGAAAGAACGCTCAGACTCGCCGAGATTCACTTTCCACCGGACAGGGTCCAAATATTCTTCGTGCTACCCGATCCACTTCCATGGGGAGTAAATAAGCATGACCGTGACTAAAAGTAAATGTTACTGCTATCATGTAGCTACTCACTTCGTCAAAGCTGAATGAAATATTTACAGTATTAACATCTTGCCTGAAGTGTACTTCAAGTAGATATTCAATCGTCTTTCCTAAATATTATTGTACTTACTGACCTTTAGTGGATTATTAAAATTGCTAAAGTTATTCCTTCACCATTGAGACAGTTTGACTAGTGAACCCCGTGAAACCTGCAGGTGTTTACCAATCATAACTATTAATAATAGTTGATTATGGAAATATGGTTGATGTATGCACCCGATTGGCATCTCAGGCTTCCAGGATATGATTGAGTTGATACAGATGAAATTCAGTAAGTGGAAGAATTTCACACTTGACTGTTGAGAACTTCACGGCAGTTCATAGGGTGAATATAGCTATGGAGAAAACAACCAGTGAATATCCTCGGATCAATTTAAACAGCGAGGATCACATACAAAGTTAATATTTCAAAGTAAATGTATTATCAAAGTAACTATATGTCACCGTATACGAAATACATTTTCTGCGGACATATCCAATAAATCCAATAACCACCATAAATGAAATAACCAGAGTAAAAGCGATGAAAGACTGCACTAATAGGGGTGGGTAACCAGTGTGCAAAAGTCAATAAACTGTGCAAATACAAAAATAAATAAAAATAATTTAATCATAATAATACTACTAATAGTAATTCCCAGAATGAGATGGTTTCTTGTGGCAATGCAGGACAAGGTGCCAACAGAAAAATATCAAAACATATACAATAAAAGAGCAACAAAACAGAAACCGGAAAATTCCCAAAACATTATCGAAATCTGCAACAGTTTAACTTACTCTGATTACATACACAGGCACAATCAAGTGGCAAGCATCATTCACCAATCTCTTGCTTTAAAATGCAAACTTAAGAAAGATACTATACATTACTATAAATACAATCCTGGTCCAGTTTTAGCGTCAGAGACCTACAATTATATCACAAATAGGACAATACATAATGCCCGTCAGGATGTTATATTACCAACATAATGAAGCAAAAAAAAGCAACATTTATAGATATAGACATTCAAACATACACAATATACAGAAACCACGAAGGGGAAACAGTCGAAATATACTGAAATAAATGAGGAAATTGAAAGACTATGGTATCTGAACAGGGTTTACATTGCCTCAATTCTAACATCTACAAATGGTACCATCCCAAAGTCACGACTCCATAGACTTCAGCTATTAGGCCTACATGACAATGTCTATGTAAATCTCCAGAAAATCACAATATAAACACCACTAGAATAGCCCGAAAGTTCCCAGCAATTGAGAGATGAGCGTGCCTGTCTATGAGTGACTGCGGTGGAGACTCAACATGCATCGATGGAAATTTATCAGAAATGAGAATGCGGTTTTTCCATTGAAAATCTTTGAATTACGAACATAATGCAGGAATTATGTAGTTTTAAACATTTCTCTATAACAGGGTGTCATGGTCCGGTCCGAGGTCCGCATTCTAGTTCATGGTCTGGTCCACGGACTCCGGACTCAGGATCCTCTGGCTGTCCTTTGTTTCAGTTGGACTTAATCATAAACACCTGATGCTCATCTTGGAGCCTGGATATTTAAATGGCCCTGGGATTGAGTGTGGTTGGGTGGGGGGGGGGGGGGGTTGTTTTGTCAGATTTCCTGGGAGCAAACGGCCGGTGGTAGGCTAGAATGGCCAGTTGCCATCTTTAGGCCACGTTGGAGAACCATTGCTTCTTGAAGCCTTGCTGTCAGTAGTCGGAGCTGTCATTGCGATATGGATTTGGCCGTTTCCCGGGCCAGCTGGGTGGCCGTCAGCCACTCCGAGCTAGGTAGGGATCCAGTTGTTTTCATAGCCAGCCAAGGATGCCGGCCGTTACGGCGACTCGGAGCAGCCCCGATGCAGAGATGGAACTGTCTATCGTTCTTCGGTGTTTGTCTCTTCCTGTCCTCGCCCCGTGGGGTAAGTCAGGCCGTCCTGCCATTGCCCTGCGGGATGATCTGTCTTGTCTTGTCCTCGCCCCCGTGGGGTAAGTCAGGCCGTTCTGTCGTTGCCCGACGGATGGACCTGCCCCACCTTGGTGTGGAGTGAAAGTTGAGTCCCGATTGTCGAAGGATAAGTCCCGGCTCTATGTCTATGTACTACACAGTCTCATGTTAGTGTCTTGTTAAAGAGGAGACCAGGCTTGTCGAAGGATAAGTTCCGGCTCCATGTTGATGTACAGGTCCCAGTCTGCCTCCAAGCTCTAGCCTCAAGCCTCAAGCTCCAAGAATCCAAGCCTCAAGCCTCAAGCTCCAAGAATCCAAGCCTCAAGCCTCAACCTCCAAGAACCCAAACCTCAAGCTCCAAGGACCCAAGTCTCAAGCCTCAAGACACCAGCCTCAAGCCTCAAGACCCCAGCCTCAAGCTCCAAGAACCCAGGCCTCGTCACGTCTTCGCCTGGTTTGGGGTCCAAATCCGAGTCAAGACCCAGGTTCTGGGTCCTTGTCCGGTCTCGGGATTGGAGTCCACGCCCAGGCTCCTTTTTCCCAGTTCCTCGTCCTGGTCCTGCTTCTCTAGCCTAGTCTGCGACCTGTCCCGTCCCGTCCTGTTTCTAGTACTTCAGTGCATTAATAAAGCCCCTTGTGAAATGTATAAAACATGTCTGCATCAGTATTATCTTGTATTTCCATACAATGTTAGATTAGGCTGTTACACATCTATTGTCTATGGCCTATTGTCAAATAGGTAAACCACCTTCACCGAGCAAGGACAGGATACAGGGCAAAGTGTGTGTACTTATTTATTCAGTAAGCTATGGGTCAAAGTATTTGGTGTGTACATTTTTAATTCTTCTGGCTTCAGTCTCGTTGCCGTCTGTTCTGAAATTATTAGGTTGCGTTCAAGAAAACAATGAAATGGTGCGCTGCCGTCACCATCTGTTCCAGCACGTCATCACAGCATTTTTAGATTTATGTGGTTAACCCGTCCACACTGCTCTGCCCAAGCGGCGTTTTCAAAATTACACACTCTGGAGAGCGTTTCTGAAAATCTCCGTTTTCGGGGGACGTAAATGCCGTTTTAGTGTGGACGGAGGGTCTAAACGAAGAGAAAAAGTCTCGGTTACGGATTTATCCGGGTCTAGTATGGACGTATGGACGTAGCCTGAATGAGGCAGGAACTAACTATGATGTCAGACGCCTGCTTTCTCAGCTCACTTCTGATTTTTACAGAGAGAGAGAGAGAGAGAGAGAGAGAGAGAGAGAGTGAGAGAGAGAGAGAGAGAGAGAGAGAGAGAGAGAGAGAGAGAGAAGAGAGAGAGAGAGAGAGAGAGAGAGAGAGAGAGAGAGAGAGAGAGGAGGAGAGAGAGGGAGAGAGAGAGAGGGGGAGAGAGAGAGAGGGAGGGGAGAGAGAGAGGAGAAGAGAGAGAGAGAGAGAGAGAGAGAGAGGAGAGAGAGAGAGAGATGAGGAGGAGGAGAGAGAGAGAGAGAGGGAGAGAGAGAGAGAGCGAGAGGAAGAGAGAGAGAGCGCGAAACGGTCAGTTAGAACGAGAGAGACAGAACAGCTACCCTCGTAGTCTGAGTAAGATTGGATTTAAGAACAGCTGGGACAAGGTTTGCTCCCAGAATGTGTGTCTGTCACTTCGTATAATGCAAAGGAGTGGATTTAGGAATATCCTGTGGGGACCACTCGAACTTAACCCTTGCCTGGGTATGTTATGTGGTAGTCACTTGAAGACGACATTCCTGTGACAGGTCAGTTTGGTGATACATCTAAGTGGACTTTGGATTGATCCAACAGACAAGGTCTTCGATCACAGTTTTCGTTTACCTATGGAATCCAACATAATCGCCATGTCTCTACATTTACTTTGAATTACAAATATATCTCTCCCGTCATTCACTTCCTCGATATCTGAACTTTCATCTTTTATATATACACATATATACCTGCAGAACACTGTTAACTTTTGTTTATCTTGTTTAAGTTACGATATTATAAGTAGTTACTAATAAAGAAGTGATTTTAACATCAAAACCAGACTCGATGTGTAATTCCATTGCTGCTGGGTGCGTAACAATATTTTGTTTATTAATTAATTTAAAAGTCACCATGGGCGGATATTTCGCTGCGCTGATGAACTGCTCTCTGAACTTGGATTGAGTTATCCCATAAATAAACGTATTTGTACAGCAACTTAATATCAGCAACATGTCTCCAGTGTGTTCAAATATGTATTCGGAATCGATATAATTATTCTGATTCAATCCAGAAAACGTGTAATATAGGAATTCGGTAACTGTCACGGACCACAGGATGGTGAAGCTTCCGGAGATGGTGAGAAGTAAGATCACTGACCTCCTCCTGCTCTCCATCTCCCAGTCACTGCGATTCTCCGCCTTGCACTGACACCTCAGCCCATTACGGACGCGACTAGTCACTAAGATATGTCTGATTGTCAGAGCGTTGAGCAGTAGTATTAACACGAACCGGAGTAATGGCGTTCGGACGGTAGAAAGCTACTCATATCCGACCCACCCGGGATCTGTATAGTAGCCGGCCTTTGCAATACACTCCCAGGGTATATTGTCAATCCCTTTTGCAGGATGATATATAAAGGAGTGGGCCACATTTTTAAAACAGTGTAGAAGGCCGGTTGTTTTCCCGGTGCAGTACGTTGCTTTCCACTTCTGGCAACAGATGACGACAAACCGATCAAAGTGACAGTGAACCAGACAGAACAGTCAGAGGCCACCACACCCAGGGTAGAGGTTACACTGCATACGGGGTTGATGTCCAGAAAAGTCCCTGGGAAGTAATAATAACTGACACGCCACTAGATGACACGAAAGATGACGATTAGTAGATACGCCGTTGCCATGGCCACCAGGTAGCGAGTGGTGCATGTGGAGAGGCAGAAACTTTCCCCGTGACAGGATCACAATCGCCCCTAAATTCACTGGGGGAACAGCAAAAAGAATGAGTGAATTACTGTCTCGT
This sequence comes from Hemitrygon akajei, assembly GCF_048418815.1. Lineage (NCBI taxonomy): Eukaryota > Metazoa > Chordata > Chondrichthyes > Myliobatiformes > Dasyatidae > Hemitrygon > Hemitrygon akajei. The sequence continues at coordinate 60,343,999 of NC_133131.1, forward strand.
CGCTCCGTGGACCTCAGAGTAGAGATAAGGAAAAAACTAAGAACAATCAAATTTTTTAGGCAACTCAGTTCTGGAGGTTCAAAATGTGTGAAGCGGGATTCACAGACGACTCACACGCGTCATGTTGGGTGAAAGGGTACGGTACACAATACTGGCAGAGGCGTGGAATTTGGAAAGGAGCCATTGTCAGCTGGTCGTCGTTGGTTCTTTGGGGAAATCATTCCAAATTTTCAATCATCAGGTTTTCAACTGATGTGCAAAGCTTGGAGACCTCGGCAAATTTCTCAGCCATGCTGATCGCCGAGTTCCTGTCACCTACGTTCTGGCACTCTGACCGTGTAGAGAAGGCCCGCTCCCTCTGCCGCTGTACATTTATAAAGTTCAAAGCAAATTGATTACACCGCTTGCAGGCCTCGGCTCTTTCTAGATTCCCCGATTGTTACCCGTCCACAGGGGCCCCGCTTGGCTCGCTTATTTTAAATTCTGCAAATACTCCAGGCCAGGGTTTACATTGTTTCAAGGATTCGCATCAGATAGTTCGATTTTCTTATTTCAATATTCTACCTGGCTGAACTCTGCAACTATTTTGCACGTTAGTGCTTAAATCATCAAAGACAAAACATATGCTTCTGTAGGAGTTGCTCCAAGTTGTTGCAGCTCGATTCTGAAGGATTCGATGCTTATTGTTCCGGAGCGGAGTATCACATGAAACTTACCCCGTCTCACCTCTAATGGGCACGCTGGTCTGGCTCTTAACTCTTCATTTCACAGATCAGGACACGGAAACAAACCCTGGCACACTCAAATACGCTTAGACGCTTATTTCCGAAAACCCAGATGGTTCGGGGTCCCATACACAAGTAATGTCTACCTCTCTGCCTTGAATCACAACAGTGAATCACATCCCGTATTCCCTTCAATTTCTTAAAACATGGTGCAATACCTTTAAAACTGAATTTAATGCATGTTGTACCATTGATGTGCAATAGCACCAAGCAGGCTACGATCGGGCTCGACTATCAGATTTTACTTTGACAGCGGCTTTGCATTGACAAATCAAAACTGCCTGCCATGAATCCACAGAAAGTATCCACCTCCCCGATATTCTATTATACATGTATTTCAACTGCCAATTGATTTTCAGACGAAGTCACTGAATAAACTACAAGGGAACTTCTGAACGAACACAGAGTTTTGTTACAATATCTGCACTGCACTCCTTGAAACACCAGCTGTCGGTAACTAAACGATTCCAAAGACTGCGCACACAGAACGACAAATGTTAGTTCACTTATATTGTTACCGGGAATACCAATAACGGCAATGATCATGAAATATATATTTCTCACAAGGTAAAATGTTTCAAGCATGTTGTGTGAGATTTACCATGTCTTCCAGCTGCTCGTGATTTCGCTGAAGAAACTCTGAGCTGAAGAATCTCCACGGTCATTCATTTGTACTCGCTCCAGCACGCTGAATACTCAATACTGCATAAGGCTGACGTGTTCTCCAACAGCTGGAGTAAAAATAAAGATGATGCCATTAAAGTAAAATCCCAACTGCGATGAGGTACGGATAGCTTAACACGAAATGGCAAAATCTCAAAGACGCAGAAATGACGATTCTAGAAGTCAATGAATGTTGTTACGAAACACTGCCAGGCTCACTTCATGATTGCAATTGATAACCTTGTCCATCCCTGGACTTCATAGACTTTATCATCATAGACCAATTTGTACTGTTATTGGGCTGCTCTGTTTCACTCTAGGACTTGTCTCGGTTACAGAGATTCTAATAGAATTATTAAAAATTATATGCTGTTTGTACGTTCCTGTAATATAGTTTAGAGCCCTAAACTAATAACGCATCTAGGCTTATGAAAATTTTGAGCACATGCAAATCGTTAATGAAATTAATGACCATCTTGTCGACAACCTCAGCTCCATACGCAAAAGTAGAATTCCAGGTGGCCAATGATTTCAAGTCCTATCTACAAACCCGCTTCAACATGTCGGCTCGTCGTCTCCTTTCTGCCATAATGAGTCAACTCTCAGTTTGGATGAGCCACATCTCATTTTCATTCTAGGTATCCTCCAATCTTATGGCATCAGCATCGATTTCCCTAACTTTCGGTTTTCCCTACTCTTCCATCTTCTTCCTTTTTCTATTCCGGCCTTTAGCCTCTTCTCCCGACCTGCCTATCAAACTTCTGCCTCCCCCCGTGCCCTTTCTCTTTCCCTTTATCCCATCATCCACACTCCTCTCCTACCATTTTCCTTCTTCTCCAACCCTTTGCGTTTTCCACTCAGTACTTCCCAGACACTTACTTCGTCTGCCAAACCCGTCCACCTGACTTCAAAAGTCACCTTCTAGCTTGCCCTCCTCTCCCTGCCCAAACCTTCTTATTCTGCCATGTTCGCCCTTTTCCCAAGCCTGTTGAAGCGTTGCGGCTGAAACGCCTACTGATTGTTCATTTCCATGGATGCTGCCGAATCTGCGGTGCTCCCCCAGCATTTCATTTGTGCATCAAATTGACGCGGTGCCTCACGTGGTTCGCACCGCTATGAGGCAAACATGCTGAATGGACTGTACACATGACCCTCGAATTGGTGTGAACGCTTAATCCGACAGAGCATTGGCATTCATTACATTTGTACCAACAGTGACAATTGTTTTGCAGATGGACTAAATTGGTAGAGTTATTGACAGTGAGGTAGAGCGTCGTATTTACTTGCTTGACATTCTGAACTACACCTCGACTGGAAATATAACACAATATTGTTTATTTTCATTGTTTGCAACTGCACTTTCTCTGGACATACAACATCGCTTTGTATCTTGTTTGTGTTTTTTTAACCTGACGTGCTACCTCGATGTCGTTGAATGGTCTGAACCGAATGCCACACAAGAAGAGCCTTTCACTGTGTCTGGATACTACTCGCAGTAATAAACCAATAGGTTGTGAGCTAAAATTGATCAGTCTGTCAAATGGTCATCGAAGGGCAGACAGGGGTCAGTATTGAGGTCGGTGGTGATTACCTTCCATGGATGAGTAGGTCCTTGATATTCACAAAACCGTGACCGGGTTATCGACTGTGCTGATGTGGAGACTGACAAGGTCATGGAAGTTCAGACTTCATTGAAAGCAGGCATGCGGATTGATAATATGGGGTTCAATACATTGGAAATATCTGCCTTCACTGACGCGAAAGGTCCTTCTGCAATGATGCACAATATTGGTCAGATTCGAGTTTCTGATCCCCATCAATAAAGGATGTGATTGCAGTGGATTCCCTAAGAATTTGCCGAACATGGAACATTTCAGATATCAGGGAGAATCTGTCATTTTCTAATTGAAGCTGAGGGAGAATCGATGCTTCACACAGAAGTTTAATAATTATGAGCGATTTGCATGTGTATATCAGTGAAGCGTTTTCTCCATGTCAGGCGCATCCAATAAGGAGGGCCTGGGATTAGTTTTAGTGTTAGTTAGCGTAAGCTGTTGACATTTTTCGTCTCATTTTCATGTAAGGAATTGACACAGCGATTTAGTTCCATATCTTCCGACCTAGGCTATTGTACTTTAAGTGTCCACAATAATGCCTCCGCTACATTAGAGAGAAAAAAAAGAACAAAACACCCGAGTTTAAGTGTTTGTTCCACGGAATACATCTGCACGTCACTCATCCTGCGCTCACTGTTACGTCACACGTTTATTCTTATTCCACTGGCATTCGGACTTTTTTTTCTCTGACGGCGGCCTGCTCTACTGACATCGTGTGGCAGAGCGTAAATGAAAAGCACGGCATTTCGTCAACAAACTGGATTCTTTGCAACGATCAGGAATGAGCTGGAATTGCTTTCTTACACCAGTTGAACAGATCTCTCGTTGTTTCCATGGTGATGCAAATGTTTCTTTCTCTCCCCACTCCAGAGATCGGAATAAAGCTCCATGGTCTAATTTGTCTTTCACCGTCCCTTAATCTCCATGTTGGAAATTGACACACTGGCTCTCCTGATTCAGTCCCAAGGTTGAGTGTGAACTGTTTCTCTTTAGATGCACTCTGGTCATTGGACGAGTTCTGCTGGTCTGTCACAAGGGGACGTGGAGACTGGACCCAAATGCAGGACGCAGGCACTGAAATATTAGGGGCTGGACAGGAACAACTAAAGGATAGAACAAGATGGGGAGACCGTGGCATGCAACGGTGATCCTGGGGTTCAGAGAGTTCATGGCGAAGGCAGGACCCTGGAGTTCATGGCGAAGGCAGGACCTTAGCTAGGCTAAAGGATGGGTCTATGGGACAAGGAATACTGGGAAGATAACCCCCTGGGCGGGCCGCATTACTTCTGGGCAGGACTTGGCCTCCCAGGCAGGAACACAGGGGCCTGGGCAAGACGCGGAGCACCTGGGCAGGTTGCGGGGCACCACACGTCGGAAGAGAGGGGTAGGAAAGGGTCAGAGCCCCTCCTCTGGGCAACGGCAGTCCAGCCTGCTTACCCGACGGGGCCAAGGGATCGGAAGAGAGCTTGGGCCAGGGTGACTACAAGAACGGACTTACAGAACTAGATGATTAACAGTGGGTACTCCAAGCCGGGGTCGAGACGGGATAGCCAGGTGAACAGCACAACGGCGCGAACAAGGCAAACCAGACGGAACAGCAGGTACAGGACAAACAGAGTAACAGGACGACGACGACGACGATCCCCCCAATTAGACTCAGTCCCGGAGCCCCTTATATACACCTGCCAGCCAATAGGTTTCAGGTGCACCTCCTTAAGCAAAGATGATCCTATCTGGGCTTAAGGGTGAAAGGCGGGACGGCTACAAGACCCGGAATCCGGAGTCCGCGGACCGGATCAAGACCCGGAATGCGGGCTACGGACCGGACCATAACATGGTCTTTGTTTCTGTATTAGATATTGAAACAACATTTGACACGGGATTCATGGAAAGACAAATGGCTTTGGCCAAAACAGCGCGATCAATAGAAGGAAATAAAGTGGAGGAATTAGTTGACGTTGTGTCATGACATATGAATCACATCTAAACAATTGCGAGAGTTCTTCGAAAATTGAAATTAAATTGTTGATAGCAGCCGTGTTGTAACTGTAGAATAAACATCTGCGTGCGCACCCATTAGGTTTCCCGTATCCTCCACATAGTCAAAGGGGAGGAAAAGTAACACCCGGAAGATTAACCTACACTGTCTCGGTGTTCCTCTTGATCCTGATGTAATCTTCAGGTTCCCGACTTGGGGTCATCCACTTGTGCGATGGTCAGTCTCCTCAGAGTTATCGGTACCTGTACTGCTGAAATCATCCATTCCCATCCTTTTACCTGATACTGTGGCCAGAATTTATCTCTTTTTCAATAGATTTCAATAGGTTCATTTAATAGCAGTGAAACATATACAGCATATATCCTGAAATTCTTTATCTTCGCAAACATCCAGGAAGTCAGAGGAGTGACCCAAATAATGAATGACGTTACAACCCCAAAACTCCCCTATCTGCTTCTCCCAGGCACAAGCAGAAGCAAGGAAATGACACCACCCCACCACCAGCAAAAAAAAAACATTGGCGCCCTCCACCGAGCACATGGTCTAGTGTAGTTTTGTTTCAGGTAGCACCATGGTCCTGCAGGAACGATGTGTCGTTTATACTGTGTACTATACCAGCAACTTATGGTCGAAATGATAATAAAAAACGAATTAACTTGACTTGACATCAAGCATCCAGATGTATTTTGAAAAAGAAGAAAATAATTCCCCTGAGATGCCTCTACTTTTATACGAAATAATTTCTCCAAGAGCAGTTTAGATAAATGCATGGATGGGAGGATTAATGAGGGATATGGGCCGGATAAGTATCAAATTTACTAGGCCGAGGGCGCAGACTAGGTGGGCCAGATGGTCTATTTTGTGCTGTAGTGCTCCATGACTCTAAGCATAACTCAACTCTTGCTTTCCGAACTACCTCAGCATGTTGTCAGTTATAGAGAGTCAGCGTTCCCGTAGTTTTCTGCGGATGAGAATTACTTCCCGTACTTTTTTGTAAAGTGGACCTAAACTGTCCACTTCATTCCACTTGCTTAGTTTAATTATATCCTGCTGAAGCCTCTTGAAATTACCATGATACGAAGTAGAATGAATTTGTGTCGTTAACATCATTGAAAATGTTGGATGAGCCACATTGTTGATATAGACGGGAACAGTTGGGGACCAGCGCTATTCCATACAGACTGAAAAGTCTAGAAAAGCTTAAGATAAGGCCATCAGTTACAGTAATATAATTAAGTCCTTCGGCTTAGCGAATCTGCTCCGCCATTTCATCGTGGCTGATCCAAGTCCCTATCCTGACTTCTCCGCTGATCTCTTTATGCCCTGACTAATCAATTTTCTGTCAAACCCTGCCTTAAATATACCCAGTGACTTGGATTCCACTGTCGCCTGGGTCAACGAACTCCACTGATTCTTCCGTGGTTACAGAAACTCCCTCTAATCTCTGTTCAAAATGGACGTCCCTCAATTCTGAGGCTGTGTTATCTGGTCAGAAACTCCCCCACGATATCCATACTCCATCCACTCTATCGTGGCACTTCGACAGGTTTTAATGACAGGCCCCACCCCTCATTTTTGTTTCTGAATTTCCCGACCCTCCTTCGGACACTGTGCATCCTTTATTAAATAAGGCCCGAAACTGCCCACAGCACTCCAAGTGAGGCTGCATCAGCGCCTTATAAAGCCTCAACAATACATCATTGCTTTATATTCCAGTCGTCTCGAAACGAATGCTAACACTGCATTTGACTGCCTCACTACCGACTTCACCTGCGCAAGAAATCCTCCAGGAGGACCCCCTTCCCATTTTAACTCATATACATATTTATTTTTCATTTTAATTTTCTTCTTTTTTTCCATTTAGAAGACTGTCTGCATTTTAATTTATTCAACCAAAGTGCATGACCATACACTTCCCGACACTGCACACCATCTGCCACTTCTTTATCCATTTTCTTAATATGTCTATGCCCTTCTATCGTCTCTCTTCCTCTTCAAAACTTTCTGGCCCGCCATCTACCTTCGTATCGTTTGCAAACGTCGCCATCAGTTCTGTCATCCAAATCATTGACATATTTTAAAAATAGGCGGACCCAACACAGACACCTGTTTAAAAGACTAGTCACTGCAACCAACCAGAAAAAGGCTCCCTTAATTCTCTTTCTTTGCCTCGTGCTAATAAGCCACTGCTGTATCCATGCTGGTCCTTCCTGTAATACTATGGGCTCTTCCCTTGTTAAGCAATACCATGTTCGACACTTTGTCAAAGCTCTTCTTCAAATCCATGGACACAACCTCCACCGATTCTTTTTGTCTACCTTGCTTGTTATTTCTTCAAATTATTGTAAGCTTGCGTACTAGATATCCTTTTTAAATCAAAAACAATAAAAAGCACGATAAACAGTAGGAGTTTTCCGTCTCTCTGCCATACTCAACTGTTCAATAAATCATGTGGGGTAATCGAATCTTTCCAGAACAGCTCACCACATAATCCTCATAACAAATGACGTCTTGTACCCTAAAGGCTGACAATGCCTACGGTTTCACATGCAAACTGTGAGTTGCAAAATTCACAACCCTTACATTGCAGAACATTGCAGCATCTCGATTGTCCTGTACTGTTGTTTGGCCACATTTGATCACTGTACCTGCATATCTAGTCGCTACGTTATAGAGTGAATACAACTCCCTTCCAGAGGAAACTTTAAAGGACATACACGACACAGGCTTAATTTTAAATACAGAGTGCTTTATTTTAAATACAGGAATGACTGGAAGAATTGGATCAGTCCATGATTGAATGGCAGAGCATACTCGACGGGCCGAATAGCCTACTTCTGCTCATATATCTCATGGTCTTAATGTCTAGTGGCGGAACAATGCCCCTGGTGAGGAGTACATGAACACACGACGGCAATATTTAAGAAGTAGATTGCAGGCATTCGAACAAGAAGGGGATAGAAGGTAATGGGAACAGTGCAAACACAGTTGTCATACTGACATCAAGTATCCCCCACATGTCACATGAGAAATTCCACAAGACAGCTTACCAATTAGCCCTCCCGAGCTCCTGTCAGACACACTATTAAGCTGCTCTACCGATCAGGTCGGCTCCCTCTGACACCTCATTCTCCTGGTGTCAATTTAACACCAGTTCTCATCCACAGTCCTTGTTTACTCATCGAACCAGCCGGCTTCAACAATGTTTGCCCAGTTTCATCCCCACTGCCGAAAGATTACCTTGCTGTTGTCATAAGTTGTGCGTAGGGATCGGACCCAAATGCAAGACACAGACACTGAAGTACTAGGAACTGAAATGGACTAGAGTTCCGGACGGGACAGGAGCACAGTCTTTGGCTAAGAAAGCGGGACCATGACAACGAACTGGGAACTAGGAGCCGGGGCTTGGACACCGAGCCAGAGACTGGACAAGAACCCAAAACCTGGGTCTTGACTTGGGCTCGGACCCCTGAACTAGGCGAGGACATGGCGTGGCTAACAGGACTGAACATGGCTTGGTTTCTTCCAGGCTTATCTACATGACTACACGAGGCTTGGGTTCTTCGAGGCTTGGCTGCAGGACTAGACGTAGAACTCCTGCACAGGAAGAGGCACATGGACACACACCCGAAGCCATGGGGCACCTGAACACAGAGCCTTGGTCTTGAGAGAGACAGGAAAACAGAGCCTTGGCCTTGAGAGAGACAGGAAAACAGAGCCTTGGCCTTGAGAGAGACAGGAATATAGGGACATGGAACACAGAGCCGGGACCCCTCCTTTGGAACAGGACGTAGGGCCGGGACTGGTACACATTGCACAGAGAGACCGTTCCCAACACAAGGTAACGGCAAACGGCCGGACCTACCTAGCGAAAGCGTGGACACAGTTCCAAACAACGATAGACAATTCATATCTAAACACAGCAGAGCTCTGGTCTTACTCAGGCAGTAGAACTTAACAGCAATACAGGCGAGGGTGCAGGCGAGGCTTCAGGAGGAAGGGGAAGAGAAGGAAACAATCCTGCAAATGAAGCTGTACCCAGGAGCTATTTATGGAGCCAGCCCAAAATGAGAATCAGGTGCATCAATTAGAGCACCGAACAGAACAAGGGGAAACGGAAAACCTGGAATAAGGAGTCATGGACCGGACCGTGAACTACACATCCCCAAATCTGCACGCACCTCAAAAATGGCTGTGCAGATATACTCGCAAACTCCTAAATGTGTTCACAACACCAAATCCCTATGCACCCCTAATTCTGCTGACACCCCCCCCCCCCCCCACAGGAACGTTAGATAATCGCAGAACAGGAATCCTTTCCCACCGTTCACAAGGTAGCTTGGTCATATTTAAATGATCAGAAGAACGGAGATCGACTTTCAAAGTGCATTTATTCTTCAAGTTTCTATAAATGCGACAGCATTGAGGTTTGTTAACCGCGCACCACCACGCACCAGCACCACCACCCCCCCCCCCCCCCCCCACAACATCCACCGACAGTCCCAAATCTGGGTGCACCAAGAAATCTGCATATATCCCCAAAACTGCACGCGCCGTCAATTTCTTGTGCGCCCTCAAATCTGCACGCATCCTGCAACCGGCTGTCAACCTGCACATTGGATTATTCTTCAGCAAAAAATATTTCAAACAGTTTACAAGTTACCAATCTTCACCCTATGAAAAAAGTAAGAGCTAAGTACACAATTTAAAGTTCATTTATTAATAAAGTGTCGATAAAAGAATCAACCTTCGGTCGATAATGGCAGCTTAAGTAATTAGCTCCTCCTGAAAAACGCATATTTTGCCCCGTTAACCTATCAAATATATTATTTTTCGAAAGTATTTGAACTGATAAGAGGGTCAAGAATGGGGAAAATGAATGGAAATTAAAAAAGCGACACTACGGAGCCTGTCGACGAGAGACAGCCTGTGCAGCGAGTGTCTCTCCTACTCGACCGCGTGCTAGAGAGGCTGACGCTGGGTCTCGTTCAGGCGAAGTGGCAAATATGATCGAAATTTTGAAAGAGATAAGGAAGTTCCAGAAAGATATAAAACAGCAGCTACATGATATTAAGTCAGAGCTCGCCAACGTCAATCAAAAAATAACGGTGGCAGAGACTCAAATTGAGAAGGTGGAAGGCAAACACGAGGAAATCTGCAAATGCTGGAAATTCAAGCAACACACACAACATGCTGGTGGAATGCAGCAGGCTAGGCAGCATCTGTGGGGAGACGCGCTGTCGACGTTTCGAGCCGAGACCCTTCGTCTGGACTAACTGAAAGGAAAGATAGTAAGTGATTTGAAAGTAGGAGGGGGAGGGGAAAATGCGAAATGATAGGAGAACACCGGAGGGGGTGGGGTGCAGCTGAGAGCCAGACAGGTGGTTGGCAAAAGGGATACAGAGCTAGAGAAAAGAAAGGATCATGGGTCGGGAGGTCTAGGGAGAAAGAAAGGGGAAGGGTTGCACCAGAGTGAGATGGAGAACAGGCAGAGTGATGGGCAGAGAGAGAAGAAAGAACTAAATATATCAGGGATGGGGTAAGAAGGGGAGGGGCATTAACCGAAGTCTGAAAAGTCAATTTTCTTGCTATCAGGTTGGAGACTACCCAGCCGGTTTATAAGGTGTTGTTCCTCCAACCTGAGTGTGTCTTCATCTTGACAGTAGAGAAGGACATGGATAGACATATCAGAATGGGAATGGGCGTGGAATTAAAATGTCTGACCACTGGGAGACCTTGCTTTCTCTGGCGGACAGAGCGTAGGTGTTCAGCGAAACGGTCTCCCAGTCTGCGTCGGGTCTCACCGATATACAAAAGGCCACACCGGGAGCATCGGACGCAGTATACCACACTGCGTGGAAAGCGTGGCAGAGGAATTATCCCGCTCTGCTTGGGAAATTGTGCGAGAATCGAGAAGGCAGGAGACGGGAGGAGGCCGAGAGAAGTATATCAGGAAGAGACTGGGAGTTTTCCAAAGACATCGCTCACCCCCTCCAGAAGAGCCATAAAGTTCGGCTAACTTTAAAACTGTTCAGAAGCTAAACGGAAGCAAAAGTAGACAGTGATATACCTATCTCGAGAAATACTTATTATAAATAAGTGGATTTTATATCACTCAGTTATTCTTCTTTATCGGTCACTTACTCCTTTTCCCCCAGTAAAATGAGAATATATATACACAGACACACACACACACAGGCACACACACACACACACACACACACACACACACACACACACACACACACACACACACACATATATATATATATATGTATGTATATAGGTGGAGTATACAGGGAAATCTTTTTTTGTTCACTGCCTTTTATGAATACTGCAATGGGGGCCCTCAACTCACCAGTAAGAGTGGTTATCCCCCACAGCTAGACATTTCCTCTAGCTCAACCCAGGGTCGTCTACAGAGACCTCAACCTTGGAATCACACATCCGTTGCCTTTTTTGTTATTATTTGCGTTTCTTGGTTCTTATTTGTTAAGGGTGTAGATCGGTTAAGTTTTATTCTGCTAATTTCAATGATACATTGACAGATAAATACAGATGGCTAAGGAAAATGTAAAAATAATTTCGTTTAATGTCAATGCGCTATTAAATCTAATGAAACGTAACAGAATTTTATCCAAAATGAAAAAAAGAACAAGCCCATGTAGTATATTTACAGGAAACTTACTTAAGTGATGATGAGCATGGGGAACTAAAGGGAATGGGCTTCACTAATTTGTATTTCTCCTCATATAAATCCGGACATAGGAGAGGAGTTGATATTCTTATCTCAAGTAAGCTAAATTTTGAAGAAGTATTCGAAATGGGAGATAAAGATGGCAGATATATTCTGGTAAGAGGGAAAACAGACGGAAATTCAGTTACTCTATTGAATATATACGCACACCCGGGAAGTGATATTAGTTTCCTTCAGAAAATTACTGATATTATAGTAGCGGAAACAGAAGGTCTCCTGATGTGTGGGGGAAGCTTAAGTTTACAATTACAAACAAAGTTAGATTATTCCAATAGAAAAACCTATGAAACAAAGTCCTTACGTAAGAAAGTTAATACACTTTTTGAGGATGTTGGTTTAATTGATATATGGAGGGACCATTTCTCTGACAGAAGGGATTACACTCATTATTCTGCTCCCCATTCTGTATATACAAGAATAGACTATTTCATAAGATTTGGAAATGACAAAGACAAAAAAAAACACCTGTGGAATTGGGAAAATAGATGTAAGTGACCATGCCCCTATATATTCCTCTGTTGATTTTGACCTACAACCAAAAAATTATCTTTGAAAACTAAATTCAAGTCTGCTCAATGATCCGTACTTTAAGGAACAAATTTAAAAAGAAATTGGTCTCTATGTAAAAGTTTCACCTCCCATTTTATGGGATACTATGAAGGCTATATTAAGAGGGAAAATTATAGAGGTCCCCAGGACCTTGAGGGAAGTTTGTGTAGAGATAGCAGGAGCTCTGACGGAGATCTTTCAGATGTCATTAGAAACGGGGATTGTGCCGGAGGATTGGCGTATTGCTCATGTGGTTCCATTGTTTAAAAAGGGTTCTAGAAGTAAGCCTGGCAATTATAGACCTGTCAGTTTGACATCAGTGGTGGGTAAATTAATGGAAAGTATTCTTAGAGATAGTATTTATAATTATCTGGATAGACAGGATCTGATTAGGAGTAGCCAGCATGGATTTGTGCGTGGAAGGTCATGTTTGACAAACCTTATTGAATTTTTTGAAGTAGTTACGAAGAATGTTGACGAGGGTAAGGCAGTGGATGTAGTCTATACGGACTTCAGCAAGGCCTTTGACAAAGTTCCACATGGAAGGTTAGTTAAGAAGGTTCAGTCGTTAGGTATTAATGCTGGAGTAATAAAATGGATTCAACAGTGGCTAGATGGGAGATGCCAGAGAGTAGTGGTGGATAATTGTTTATCGGGATGGAGGCCGGTGACTAGCGGGGTGCCTCAGGGATCTGTTTTGGGCAAAATGTTGTTGGTAATATACATAAATGATCTGGATGTTGGGGTGGTAAATTGGATTAGTAAGTATGCTGATGATACTAAGGTAGGAGGTGTTGTGGATAATGAGGTGGATTTTCAAAGCTTGCAGGGAGATTTATGCCGGTTAGAAGAATGGGCTGAACGTTGGCAGATGGAGTTTAATGCTGAGAAGTGTGTGGTTCTACATTTTGGCAGGAATAATCCAAATAGAACATACAGGGTAAATGGTAGGGCATTGAGGAATGCAGTGGAACAGAGAGATCTAGGAATAACAGTGCATAGTTCCCTGAAGCTGGTGTCTCATATAGATAGGGTGGTGAAGAAGGCTTTTGGAACGCTCGCCTTTATAAATCAGAGCATTGAGTACAGAAGTTGGGATGTAATGTTAAAATTGTACAAGGCATTGGTAAGGCCAAATTTGGAATATTGTGTACAGTTCTGGTCACCGAATTATAGGAAAGATATCAATAAATTAGAGAGAGTGCAGAGACGATTTATTAGGATGTTACCTGGGTTTCAGCACTTAAGTTACAGAGAAAGGTTGAACAAGTTAGGTCTCTATTCATTGGAGCGTAGAAGGTTGAGGGGGGATTTGATCGAGGTATTTAAAACTTTGAGAGGGATAGATAGAGTTGACGTGAATAGGCTGTTTCCATTGAGAGTAGGGGAGATTCAAACGAGAGGACATGATTTGAGAGTTAGGGGGCAAAAGTTTAAGGGAAACACGAGGGGGTATTTCTTTACTCGGAGAGTGATAGCTGTGTGGAATGAGCCTCCTGTAGAAGTAGTAGAGGCCAGTTCAGTTGTGTCATTTAAGGAAAAATTGGATAGGTATATGGACAGGAAAGGAGTGGAGGGTTATGGGCTGAGTGCGGGTAGGTGGGACTAGGTGAGATTAAGAGTTCGGCACGGACTAGGAGGGCCGGAATGGCCTGTTTCCGTGCTGTGATTGTTATATGGTTATATCTTCATATAAGAAAAAAATAAGGAACAAAACATTTGAGGAATTATAAAATAGGCTGAAGGATCTAGAGAAAAAAACACAAATTGAATTTGGCAAAGGATACATTAGGGGAATTATTTTTAAAAATAGGAATGAAATTAATAGTTTGGCTATGCAAGAAATCAAGCAAAATTTAATGTTTCTGAAACAGAGACATTATGAAAGTGGATCTAAGACAATGAAAATACTGGCGTGTAAACTGAAAAAAAAAAGATAGCGGAAAATACAATCCATAGAATTAGGGATCCAAGAACAAAAATGATTTTTAAAAAAATAAGCTAAATGAAATTCAAGAAGCTTTTGAAGTGTTTTACAAAACTCTATATTCCAAAGTTCCAGGGGGTAGCATAATCAAAATTGATATCTTCCTGAATTCTCTAGAGTTACCCACTTTAAGCGAAAAACAAAATAGAACGATGACTGCTGAGATAACTGAAGTTGAATTAAAAGCTGCAATTAGTAGGCTTAAATTGAGCAAGTCACCACGATCAGATGGGTATACGGAAGAGTGGTAGAAAGAGTTTAAAAATGAGTTAATTCCTGTTTTACTCCCCACACTAAACTGCCCTCTATAAAAGGCACAAATGCCACCCAGTTTGAAGGAAGTGATAATCTCAGCTATACCGAAAGACGGCAAGGATAAAATGGCATACGGGTCATTTAGACCAATATCTATTCTTAATGTCGATTATAGATTATTTACCTCCATCATGGCCAAACGATTAGAGGAGTTTCTACCCATGTTGATACGTAATTATCAGACAGGCTATATACGACAACACCAAACACAAGACAATATACGAAGGACACTTCACGTTATGGATCATATACCAAAAAAAATAAAATCAAAGAAATAGTGATAAGCGTGGACGCTGAAAAGGCATTTTATTCGGTTAATTAGAATTTTCTTTACAGAGTTTTAAATAGATTTAGCTTCCAAGACACAATTATTAAAACTATACAGACACTATATGACAACCGTACTGCTAGGATTAAAATCCATGAATATTTATCAAATAGTCTTACCCTAGAAATGGGCACGAGACAGGGTTGTGCATGGTCACCGCTACTCTTCGCATTATATCTGGAACCATTAGCTCAATACATCAGACAAAATGATGATATCAGGGGAATTACTATTAAAGGGACAGAGCATAAATTGGCTTGTTACGCCGATGACATCTTGATCTATCTAGGGCAACCAACATACTCTTTACCCAAATTGAACTAATCCTTCGAACAATATGGACAATTATCAGTATGCAAGATCAACATAGATAAAACCCGATTACTTTCATCTAACTATAGCCCACCAAGGGAAATGGAAAGTAAATATCCCTGGGCATGGCAAACAGAGTCTTTTAAATATTTGGGCATCATTATGCCAAAAGATTAGGCAAAGTTATCAGAATGTAATTATCAGTCTTTATATAAAAAAATTAAGGAAGATATGGCAAGATGGAACCTGATTCCTTTTTTCAGTCTCAGTTGAAGGATTGAGTCTATTAGAATGAATATATTGCCTAGACTGTTATATCTCTTTCAGACCCTACCAATAGAGATTAATCAAAATCAATTCAATAAATGTAACAAGATGTTATCAAGGTATATGTAGCAGGGTAAAAGACCTAGTGTTCGTCTCAAAACTTTGCAATTAGCAAAGGAAAAGGGGGGATGGGGCCTACCTTCGCTTAGAGATTGTTATATTACAGCACAGTTGAGAGCTGTGATATGTTGGTACAACCCATCATATGACGCTCAATGGAAAAACATTGAGGAGCGGGTACTTCTCATCCCCATACAAGCAATTTTGGCTGATAACAACCTGCAAAGGTACATAAATATTATTGATAACCCATGGGTGAAATTGACTCATAAAATATGGAAAACTAGTATAAAAGAATATAATCTAGAGGGAGATATTGCAATTCTTAAATGGTGTACATATGACTCCGATTTTACACCGAATAAACTGGATGCTAAATTTAAGGACTGGGCAGCTAAAGGAATAACAGTTCTTTGCAACATAATGAAATAAGGAACACTGTTCAGTTTTGAAATGCTTAAAGAAAAACACTTAATAGAAAAACAAGATTTTTATCGGTGTTTACAGATGCGACAAGATGTTAATAAGACGCTTAAAAATGTAACCAAGGCAAGTACATGCTTGATAGAGCTACTTAGAAAAGCATACAATTCAGATAATGGTAGTAGAGAACAGTGCTTCTCCCTATAGATACTGCCTGGCCTGCTGCGTTCCACCAGCATTTTGTGTGAGTTCTAAGTTCAGGTCTAGTTTCACGATAGTCCCCGTAATTCCCATAATTCCTCCGGTTTGCTGTTCTTCGTTCCCGTCTACGCCAGCCTCCCCAACTCAGTCGACATGCCGGTGTCCTGCATTTGGGTTCTCCTCAGTCGTCCCGTACAACACTTAGAGTAGGACCTTTCAACAGAACTGATGGACAAACCGGAGGCATTTACATGTCTCCTGTATGCCCCAAAGGCATCGACCACCAAGGTCAATGAGCTCAGGTATTATCTTTCCTGTGCCAAAAAAGGTGAAATCAAAAGTTATCAACTTCCACCATGCGAGGACTGCTTAACAAAACATGTGCAGCGAGCTAACTACCAGGCTAGTATATGGAAAAGATGTTTGGAGAAGGATTGTTGGCAGAGGATGGAAGATGCAGAGAGAAGAATAAGCTAAACTGTTGGTGG